>NC_091462.1:15947284-16247284 GCF_027789765.1 Dendropsophus ebraccatus | reverse complement strand
CTTCCTGCAGGTCTTTCAGCAGCTGCCAAGTATGGGAAGACTTGAGACTTTATGGGAAGACTATATAACTTTCTTAAACCAGTTGATTTGAAAGAAAAAAAAGATTTTTGCCGGAGTACCCCTTTAATATAAAGCAGCACCACCCAGTAGAATCATAACATGGTGGTAGTCTTCAAGGCTGTTAGAGATAGCAAGTTCAACTGTCACCACCTACACCTGTTCCCTCGATACGAGCCGTAGGAAATGATGTCCTTATACTGACATTTACATGTTCTTTAAGTGTTGGGAAATAATTACTTGTTATGCCTTAGCATCTTGAACAGCCTATTGGTAAAATTATGCTGAATGCATGCGCTCGGCGTTACCCACTGAGTGCTAAAGGTTATCTCTTACTGATGGCTCATATGCTTATTTGTACATTTCAACTTGCATTATGCAAATATCTCCTCGACAGTCGGGCCATGTAACAATGCGTGAACCCTGGAACAGTCGCGGCACCGGCATTATAATTAACAAGATATGCAAGCCCGAGCTCATCCCGTAATTGAGGATTCATATTACTCGTCTTGAACCAATGTCAGTGCAAGGTTTATCTATTCTGTCATTAGACATCGATTTTGTTTTAAGATGGAAAAAAAAAAAAAAAAAAAAATCAAATTCATTTGACTTAAAAAAAAAAAACTCCTGTCATTAATTCGACCTTTAGCATTGACTATCAGCGAGTAATCATTCACAGGATGGAGAGTTTTATCGGGAGAGTGTTGGGTAAGGAGAGATTTTTTTTTTATCCGATGCAATTTGTTCAAAGCTTCTGGTCATTAGGAGCAAATGAAATCCATGTACGGCGGGATGTAAACGAGATTGTGCTGCAAAAGTTTATGAAGAGATTAATTCATTTTGTTACAGGCGGAACACTTGAATTGTCAAAGCGAATTAAAGGGAGGATGGCAATGGAGAGATTTACCAAACCGCTGGGGATTGCTGCTATAAGTGGATTGCTCTACAGTCCAAGCATATCTGTACCTATATACACGGATGCTTCGTGTGAGCAGAAAATATGCAGGATTGGGAAACCTTAGCCAGATCTTGTATACAGTATAGCACTAAATGTCCCATATAAATTAAAGTTTTTTTTTTTTTTTTAGAATTTTATATTGATTGTCTATTTTGTAGGATTTTTAAGCGCGGTGTGTATACTGTAGTCATGTCTTCTGCACTTCTGTTAGGCATCGATGAGCTTGAGCGCTTAGATGTTGTTTGTTTGAGTTGGGTTGGGTATGCAGCTCTCTGCTGCCACCTCTGTCTGTGTTGGGAACTGTCCACATTTGCTTCTGCTTTGGACAGATGTGGCAGCACTGAGCACCATGTTTCACTGGAAAGACTACACCCAAGTACTCCATAGGGCATACAGCGGCTGAAAGGAACTGGAAGACTTAAGGGTTGGTTTGTTTTTAATAGAAATAGCTTACAAATCTTTATAACTTTGACATTGGTTAGTGTGAAAATAATTTATTATAGTGCTTGAAAAAGCACTATATTGTAATCCGTATTCTTCTTCTTCCAGCCATTCTTCTGCGCGCAATACAACCCGGACCGCTTTGCGTACAGACTCCGTTCAAACTGCGTTTTGAAGCCCTCAGCGGTTTGAGGTGTGCTATTTTTTGTTTTGATCGGATTCAAAGTTTTTAAGAAATTTACGTTTAAAGACCCCTAATTTCCTATAGAAAATAATGGCCCATTGAAAATAGTGGCCACACTGTAAACGCTAACAGCCAATCACAGCACTTATGCAAATAGCTGAAATATAGCAGCCAATAGAAACTCTAAGGTCTTGTCAGGCAATGTATCACAACATCCACAGTCACATGTCCACTATTGGCCAATAGAAAATGTAATATATGGAAGGTCCTAAACAATTTTGTCTCCCCAACATGAGTAAGATTGTCATGGTAACCGAGCAATGATCTTTACCATTATAAGTAGCAGAGTTCAGTCAGTAAAGTAGCAGAGCTCTGTCAGTAAAGTAGCAGAGTTCAGTCAGTAAAGTAGCAGGGACGGGACCCATGTCACTCTTAAAGGGGACGGGACCCATGTCGCTCTTAAAGGGGGCACCCAGGGTTAAAGTTTTTCCTAAAAGGAAGTCACTGGTAAAGGGGCACTCTTTTCAAGCACTATGTATTTTCCTGGAAATGCAAATCTAGTTTCCTTTGAGGTTCCCCTTTAAAAATGTATACTTCGGTATGGTTGTGCCAGGTATGTTAACTGTAGTAAAAGAGGAGAAGGCCATGAATTGCACTGCATTGGGTTACTTAAATATAAGAATTTGGTCCCATGCCTTCTGGAGCAGAAAGACGACACAGGGAAGTTAACCCCTTCACATTAGCAATGCGTACATATACGTTCCTACTGCACATACCATATGAAGTAGGAATGTATATCTATGTTCCTGACTGTGTAGGGGCTTTAGATGTGTGCAGGACCGCTGCAGTGAGAGCCATGCTGAGGCTGCGATCGCTTGCACCGATGGGAGGGGATAAGCTTCTTAGCGCCAATAACACTGATTTATGCTATGCTATGGCCTAGCATAGATCAGTATATGCAATCTAATGATTCCATGTTTTACAGTGAAAAAAAAAAAGTGTTTCAAAAAAGTGTAATAAAAAAAATGTTTTTATAAACCCTTATAAACCCCTCTAATAAAAGTTTAATATACCCCTTTGCCCATTATAAAAATATATATATTTTAATTAAATAAACATATTACATATCGTAGCGTGCAGAATTGTCCGATCTATTAAAATATAACATTGTTCCCACTTGGTGGACGGCGTAAACGAAAAGAAAAAACCCCACCAGGATTGATGATTTTTTAAAATTTATATGTCTGTAAAAATTTTTATAAAAAGCGATCAAAATTTTTCTGTTACACCAATAGGATATTGATAAAAACTAGAGATCATGGCGCAAAAAATGACTCCTCAACCAGCCCTGTAGGTGGAAAAATAAAGGGCACTTTGGATCTCTATGGCTCTTATAAGGCGGGGAGGAACATTGCATTAATTTGACCAGGACAAAAGGGCTCTGTCTTGAAGGGGTTAAGAATATTGCACTACTAAATAGAAATCTCTCAATATTGCATGCTTATGTATTTGCTGGTCACAGCACTCCCTGTGGTCAGGCATGGTATTACTGATTAACTTTTTCAATAGTTTACTGCTATATGACTTTTAAAAGTTGTCATGCTAATATGATGCATTGCAACAAATTCTTTAGAGTTTAGCGGACTTCTAAAAGCATACGACATCCATTCATGCTATTGTCAGATACATAAATACTTTGTAAAAAAAAACAAAAAACTTTATAGCACATATAGAAATCTTTTCATTTTTGCCACAAGCAGTATTATGGAGAGTGTTCTCAGGCTCTTACATGTTCTCATTGACAACACATTTCTAGACTATGAAGAATTCTATTAAGGCCTTACATATGAAGCGCTGTGATTATTACTAATGGGGATTTCAGGAATGTTTTATGGAACTAAATAAAAATGAAATGTTTGTCGGGTTTACAAATAGAGTACGTGCTGCTCATAGAGCCGTCATTTTAAGTTTCCTATTGTAAAAGAAGGACCTTGACATCTATGCAAAGTGCACGGTCCAGGCCTGAGGTTAATGGTGCCGCTGCACAATGCCGTCAGCTGAGATCCACTTTATATACAATAACAGTATATGGCAGCGTGCACTCTAGGATTCGAGGGTTTTTATGGCCTGTTTAGTTGCACGCTGCCTGTTGTGAGATGTTTACTTTCAAAGTGCCCCCATGGAAACAGCGATGAAGAGGATTTCAAAAACAAATTTGTAGTGAAACACATTTTAACCATTTCACTGATAAGGCAATGATGAAACAATGGTGTGTCCAGACTTAAAGGGGTAATCTAGGCATGTTTTTCTTTTCTTCAAATCAACTGATGTCAGAAAGTTATATGGATTTGTAAATTACTTCCATTTAAAAAAACAGACAAAAATTTTCTAGTATTTATTACCTGCTGTATGCCTTGCAGGAATTTGCTGCTGCTCTGGACAGTTCCTGACATGGACAGAGGTGGCAGCAGAGAGCACTGTGTCAGATAGTGTGGGCAGTTCAGACGACCGCCTAGGGTCAGAGGCTCCTGGGGGGCCCACAGCTGCCCGAATTACCTACATGTGATCTTGTCCTGCAGCTGCACATCAATCAGCGGCTCACCGGTGGGCCCCCGAGTGCTGTGCAGCTGCAGGGCCTCTGCAGATCTTGATTTTTGCTGAATTTAGATGTGGGGACACCCATGTGCGCCCACATCCCAATTCACCGCTGCCAGAGCCGCACGCTCCATTGTGTGAACTGACAGGTCGGTGCGGCTGCTGTTCAATGAATAGCGGCCGCAGAAAACTGACATGTCAGTTTTTCATGCGGACAGATAGAATCCCGGCCAGGGAGTGTATACTATGTGTTTATGCTCCAAACGGGATTCTATTCATTCAAATACAATGTATGTTTAGCATAAATCACGGCTGTTTGCACATATCGAGTAAAAGTTAAATTTTTGTAATGCTGTATACCACACTGATAATACAGTAAGCGCAGACATGTGACCACCAATTCATTCAGATGGGAGACTTCGGACCTCTGCCATATCCCAAGGGTATGCCAAGTGTCTAGCTAGCATTTACGTTTCTAGGGCATTCAGTATAAACCACCCAGAACCCCTTTCCTTTTGGCCTTTAGTGGTATCATCATGTGGTTGGGGACAGGGGGGCACATGGTCCTTATTGGGTGGCATTTAGCAGGTGCACCCTCTTCCAGTGTAAATCTTTCTGGATTATTTATCAACTATTATGTTTTTAATTAAAAAAAAAACTGTCAGTAGGTTTAGACTGTACTATCTCAGGGTAACATAAACTAGTGACAAAGAAGCTGAACAGAATGATATATCACTTACATTGTTCTGTGCAGCTGATCCAGAGATATTTTCCTGAATAACACGGACAATAAGTAGTCCTCTTCATTATGTGCATGAGCTCAGTAGCCCTGGATATTAATAAGCACCAGTAAACTCCACCCACTAGCTGCTGATTGTCAGTTATCTGCAGTATTAAACTACAATAGGCAACTGTCAATCAGCAGCTGGAGGGCGGGGGAAGGGGTGTGGCAAGAATCCTATTATCCTGGATATTCGGAGAACCGCTGAACAGAATGGAAGTAATACACCTAGTTACAAATTCCCTTTAATTTCTTATTTGTCTATGGGGCATATAACAGACCCTGATCTCAGCATATACTGCAAATTGCAAGATAATGGGACCCCAGAGGATGTAAGTAAGATAACATTGGCTGCAGAAAACTTGTGCAAAATTTTTATAATTATTATTATTATTATTATTTTAAAGTAAATAATTGTTTGCCATTCCTCAATCTAACCCAGACCGCCGCCTTGTACAGCAGTTCGGAATCGATGTACCTTATCTATTTTATTACATCTTTCCAATAGGGATTCCTAATTAATTATATTCATTTCTTCTAAAAAAAAAGGGGTTGGCAAAATAGAATATAATTTGGCATGTATAACGTTTCTACCCCACTGGGAAGGGAAGAACAATCTTATACAGAACACTGTAATCAGCAAAAAAGCCGTCAAATCAGAAAACTGTAAGCAGCTTCATTATTATTATGATCAATGTAAACCTTATTGTTTCAATTTGTTTAAAGGGGTACTCCAGCGGAAAAAAAAGATTTTTTTTCAAATCAACTGGTGTCAGGAAGAGCCAGAGATTTGTAATTTACTTCCATTGAAAAATCTTAAGTCTTCCAGTACTTATCAGCATTGATTATTCATGAAGAGGAGGAAGAAGTGGTGAGGCGGCCAGTGTGGCACAAACATATCCACTTTGACTCTTCAGTAGAGTAGGAGACGTGAGATTGTGCATAATCCACTGAACAGAAAGTAACCAAAAGGCACCATGCTTACTAGGGGACTGCCAGCCACAGCACACTGTCAGCACCAGGTAGGACCCGGGAGGTGACAGATTCCCTTTAAGGCAGGCTGCAAACAGGAAAGGTCCAATAAACAGCAGGGTCAGAAGCACAAGGAAATAGCAAAGGAATAGAAGCAGTCAGGAGACTTGCAGGGTAGCTCAATGACCAGCAATAGAGTGAGCCTCAGCCAAACACTTATAGGGAACCAGGAGACTGTCCCAGCTCTTGGTTCCAATCACCGGTAAACTGGCAGCAGTGTTAACTCCAAGATGGCCAGAACACACAGCAAGAGGGTGGGGCTGAACATCCAGACAAAAACAGGCCAGTGTTCAGACTGGGCCATGAACACCGCACAAAACCAAGAATATCAGCGCCTTCTCGGCTGCACAGCATGAGTCAAGGGATGCGCCAAGCTCTACAAAAGGTACAGTCCGGACATGTTTTCTATGCTGCCCCAACACTATATAAAAAAGTTTTAATTGGTCGGAGTACCCCTTTAATCCTGTGTAAAACCAACTTTATACAGTTACTACAGTAAATTCCACTATCATATCTATCAATTACTGAACCGCTATGACTTAGAATGCCATGAATATCACATTAGAATTGCTGTGCACTATATCTAAAGCCACTTACGGAGGAGGGTCATATTTTAAGGAAAAACATTTTGAAACCGAAACTAATATCTAATGGCTTAAAAAAGCCTCAGGCTATGAATAAATGCAGTGTTCACTTTTATCTTTTATTCCCCACATTGAAAAATATTGCAAAATCTCAACTTCCTCCTATTATCACATTTATAAAAGTAAAAAATGCGAACGCAGTGAAAGGATTCAGAGGAACGAGTTATCATTAGATTGTAGGCTGCAATATATTTCATCAGAATTCCGCAGAATATGGAGCAAACTACACCAAGTTTATCACATAGCACCCATGTCATGGTGACTGGGGCAATTTGCTAGGCTTCTTAAAGGGATACTCTGGGGAGGGGGAGGATATGTTTTAAAATCAACCCATACCAGAAAGAAATTATACACATGTGTTAATTACATTTATTAAAAAAAATAAAACTCAAATCTTCCAGTACTTATCAGCTGCTATATATCCTGCAGGAAGTGGTGTATTCTTTCCAGTCGGCCACAGTGCTCTCTGCTGCCACCTCTGTCCATGTCAGGAACTGTCCAGAGCAGGAGAGGTTTTCTATGGGGATTTGCTACTGCTCTGGACAGTTCCTGACATGGACAGAGGTGGCAGAAGAGAGCAGAAGACTGGAGAGAATACACCACTTCCTGCAGGACATCAAGTAGCTGATAAGTGCTGGAAGACTTGAAATTTCTAAATGGAAGTAATTTACAAATCTGTAATTTCTGACACAAGTTGATTTTAAAACTTTTTTTTCTCCTAAACACCCCTTCAGCTTTGCACCTCAGGTAGCTTGTTTGGTTGAAAGCTATCCTTCCTGCCTACCTTTACTTATAGATAGACATGCATGCTCAGGAAATAATAATAATAAATAATAATAATTCAATTAGACAATTCTCTATACTGTATCACATTCTATTACTTTAGTGTCAAGTATAAAAAACACTAATGCATTGAATCATTGAATAGATCACAACAGCCACTTTGTTAATTTCTCACCTGAATTCTAACTCATTTAAGGCACTTAGTAAATATAGAAACATTATGCAAATTTCAAACTATTAAATATAACTGCAGCAGAGACGACTTCCACGCCGCTCTCCTATATATAGCTTGTGTTAGGAACCGGACAGCAAGACAAGACAACACAGTGAGCCCTAAGCTCAGCCCCGCCCACTGTCCTCTACCTATTTGCCACAATCCGCCCTAAGATGGCGGCGAGCAACTGGGCGTCAGTCCCTGCACTGGCTAGGTGGGACACAAAGACAAGACAGACAGACAAAACACAATAAAGAATGGTCGACAGTCCGGGTCACAACAATCGGGCAGCAAAAGTACAAAATCACAATCCAAAGGCGAGGTCAATAAACAGGCAATATGGTCAGGGGCAGGCAGCAAGCAGGAATGGTCAGAAATACAAAGCAGAGTCAGAATAAACAGAGCAAGAATAGCAAACACAGAACCAGGCAGAGGCAAGCTCAATATCCGGCAAGGCACAGGCAGAAGCTGAAATCTTAAATAGGACACCAGGAACCAAGTCCAGAAGATGATAGGAGGGACCAGCTGTCAATCACTGAGGCAAAGGCAGGTTAACTGTTACATGACCAGAGCAAACTTAGAAGCACAGACACGGGTGGGGCAGGGAAAACAATTAGCAGACCAGAAGGAATAAGACACAGTTCAGACAGGGTAAAAACAAGGCAAACTAAACACAGAATAAATGGAAGATTATGGCCAAAATCGCAGTCTTTGGCGCAGAGGTCTAATCTTCGCAGCAGAGGGTGGCACTGATGCCTTTTCAGGCGCGATCATGACAGCTTGTTTCTGGGATTAACGTGTCAAGCTGTTCGTTACGGCTTGTCATAAGTCCGTGGAACTATTTAAATAACATTCATTAAAAGCAAATAATTAGTAGGTTTTACACTCGGGGGCCATTAATACATGGAGCGGGCTATTAGGAGATAACAGCATCTTAAGATAGAACCACAACAGAACCTTTATGTCCCTGTAAGTGCTGCAAAAATGTTGTGTCAATAGCGTTGGCTTTTTGTTGGATGTTGGTGAAACTGTAAGTCATTAACGCCTGTTCGCAACTTCAAACACCTTCTTATAGTTTATATTTAGAATTCTTCTAGATGAAAAGTTGAGTCACTTTGAAAGTAAACTACTTGTCTTGTGCTGTAATAATATTGAGTTAAAACCGACACTATACTGCAGAGCTGCATTCCTAATTCTGCAGAAATCTCATGAATAGTGGTAGAATTGGAGATAGGACAGAAAACAAAAATCTAAATAATCTTTCTATAATAACACCATCAAAATACGAGAGCCCAGTATTGATATCCTACTCAGTACAATTCCTAGCCACTTATTTGTTGGCAATACAGTGCTTTGAAGAGGTGAGACCAAAGGGGCAACGTTCCTCCTTGAGGAGACATCATGAAAGTGTGTGGAGACTTATAAGCTGTGTCGGACTGGGGTATCTGGGCCTACCATAGGAAATGATCCTGGTGGATCACCAATAAGGAAAAAGTGAGAAACAACATGTCAGCCAGTGTTTGTGCGGTTCTAAAGCTGGGGGCCCTGGTGGGCCAGTCCGACACTGCTTATAAGCCATTTGGGCTCCACTGAGAATTTCTGAAGAGTTGTCTGGCTTGGATTAAATCCCCAGTCATGTTTTAAAGGGCGTATTCCACAGCCCGACTGAGGAGCAGCGCTCGTTTGCTCCTCGTTACCTGCAGCGAGCGGGTGAGTCCGGGGAGGGGCTGCCTGGGTGATCGCTAGATTGTTCGGGCAGCCCATAGGACATAGTGGTGGTCTGCTGCCGCCGCTCCCACCGTACGGAGCTGCGGCAGCAGATTGCAACTTTGTAATGTATATTATATCTGTGAACCGCCCCCTTCCCTGTGCCCCACCACCCCCGCCCGTGTACCCGGAAGTGTGATGTGCATTATACATTTCCTGATCCGTGTCGCGCATGTCTGCCATCTTGTGCCAAATGTCATCTTCGGACGGACGGCCCAATCGCTGCTGAGCACAGTTATGACGCGGCAGAGGGGGGACGACATCAGGGACAGCGGCAGCGAATCAGCCGTCCATCCGAAGATGACGTCTTGGCACAAGATGGCGGACATGCGCGACACTGATCAGGTAATGTATAATCCACCACTCTTCGGGGTACACGTGTGTGTGTGTGTGTGGGGGGGAAACAGGAAGGGGGCGATTCACAGACATAACATACATTACAAAGTTGTATAACTTTGTAATGTGTGTTATTCTGTGAATAATTTCTTAGCGCCGCACTACCCCTTTAAGACATCTTATCTGAGTAAAATAATAGCTACAAGAGGAAGCTACCTCCAAGAGGGGGCACCAGTGGGCTGCTTTACGTATCCTTATTTAGAAGGGGAGAGATACCATCCAGTAGTGAAGGCTATGGAACCAACTTGAGCAAAGCCTTGTTTGTTTGTGGCTCAATTGCCAACATACCCTTCCAGGGGCCCAGTCTTCATTACCTCGGGTGATGGGGGACAGCGAAGGCATAAGTAAAAAATTTTATGTACTACACTAAGGAATCAAGAAAAAAAAGAGGAAAAGACTCAAAGGTGCAGTGGTTTCCTATTCATCAACACATGGGGCACATTTATCAATGTGCGCCCCTGGAGTATGCTGCTAAAAAGGCCCAGATTTTCACCCTTTTCCGTAACATAAGCCTTTCTTGTTGGATGGGACGGGACATGTCATGGTAAAGCGGGGAGGAAGTGTGGCCTAATTTATCATGAGGGAAAAATGAAGAATGAAATGAATAGGGGGGGGGGGGATGGTGGTGGTGGTGGTTGGTTACAGGATGAAAGTCAATCAATGAGACATAAGGGTCTTGTATTGATCCATAAACTACTCCAAGTAGAATCAAGTCTGGAAAAATGATCTTTACAGTTGAGCAGTAAGATTCTCTCTACGGTAGATGTCCTCCATTTTTCAGTTTTTGAATGTATCCACAGAGCAGGAATACAGGTTCTTGTAGTGCTGACCAGCTATCGGACCATGAATCTCTTGCTCTCCTGGTTCATTTAACCCAAATTTCCCCTGGTTCTTCACTTTCCAGGGTATTTTTAACCTTCCGTTTTTAACAGTTTCTTGGGCATTTTCCAAGTTCTTTTTTTTTCTCCTGTTTTTGAATTCTAAAACATTCAGCCCTCCAGCCTACAGGTATGAGTCATGTCATTAGAAATGATGCAGCTGTCATTAACCCATCATCTACTGGACGTGTATGATAGAAAATCACCACATTGGAACTTCTATCGTAAAGCAATGCGAATAGCCAACTCCTATTATTTTATGGGAAAACATTTTCAAAACAGCGACTAATGTTTTACAGCCAAGTTGGTCGCCGCCACTGCATTGCTATTTTTTTATAAAAGCGTCACATTCTGAATTAATACAGTCTTCACTTTTATCTGTTTTTCACACATTGAAAAATATTTCACAATCCCAGCTTTCTTCAACACATTTATAAAAGTAAAATTCTATGTTCATACACTGTATTTTCTCTGTATTTTGGTCAGTATGGTCAACCAAAACTAGGAGTGCATTGAAAGGTCAAAATTATAATTGAAACTGTGCACATCTTTTTTATTTTAGTTTTTCTTAGTCTGTTCCACTCTAGATTTTTGCTATGTATACTGATCAAAATACTGACAGAAACACCGGCCAAATTACTATGTGTGAACATAGCCTTAAAGGGGTATTCTGGCAATTTTTTTTTCTTTCAAATCAACTGGTTCAAAAACTTATATAGATTTCTAGTTTACTTCTATTTAAAATTCTTAAGTCTTCCAGTACTTCCAGCTGCTGTATGTCCTGCAGAAAGTGGTGTTTTCTTCCCAAAATACTGCTAAGCCAATTACCAACCGGGACGGAACAGCACCATGGCCTGTCACTTTTAAAGGGGTTATCCAGCGCTACAAAAAACATGGCCACGTTTCCCCCTACTGTTGTCTCCACTTCAGGTGCGGCTTGCAATTAAGCTCCATTTACTTCAATGGAACTTAGTTTAAAAACCCCACTCAGACTGGAGACAACAGTAGGGGGAAAGTGGCCATGTTTTTGTAGCACTGGATAACCGCTTTAAGACACAAGAGTGGCAGTCCGCTTAGCCAACCACTGGCTGCAGCGCTGTCCTATCAAACAGGGTGTAAAGTAGAACTGGCTCAGTTGCCCCTAGCAACCAATCAGATGCCACTTTTCATTCCTCACAGACTCTTTGGAAAATGAAAGGTGGAATCTGATTGGTTGCTAGGGGCAACTGAGCCAGTTTCACTCTGCACCATGTTTGATATATATATTGTGCGAGGATTTGCTCAGTAGAGTGCAGGATTGCAGTGTGAACAGCAGTCAACAGGCTCAAACGAATAAAGTCCAAGTACAGGCTTTGCCTGCGTTTATTGTCCAATACAAGAAAACAAATAAGCAGCCTTGGCTTTAGGCATAACACAAAATAAACTCTGCTTGTCCAGCACTAACTAAACAGAAGACGGCCCTGTCTATACGCTACGACTAGCTGCAGTCGCCCGAACATAACATATTGTATACAGTCCAGTATTTACCTTGGTCAGGTATATGGCTTCTCCTGAGGCTGCAGCCTTCCAGCACACTCAGCTGCACCCAGCCTCTCTCTGTCCATGGCTCTGCAAAACTCTATGGAGCTACTGCTGATCCAGTCTCAGCACCTGTGGCGCCTGACGCCAAACAATATCTGGAGTGGAGGAAGTGGAATGGATAGCCCCACTACCAAGCCTGCCATACATTCCTTCCCCACTACCAAGCCTGCCATCCATTCCTAAAAAACAGGCCCAAACATATTTTATCAATACATCCCCAGCAACTACCTTTGCTGGAGATCACATCACATCCCTGGTTTTTCCATGTCTCAGATATTCAGACATGAGATTCCCTCAGTCCTAGTAGGTGTAATAGCTAAACCCAGGTGAAACATAGCAACCATCCTGGATTAACCCCTTTAGTGTCTCAATATATATATATATATATATATATATATATATATATATATATATATATATATATATATACCACTGTTCAAAAGTTTGGGGTCACATTTAAATGTCCTTATTTTTTAAGGAAAAGCACTGTACTTTTCAATGAAGATAACTTTAAACTAGTCCTAACTTTAAACAAATACACTCTATACATTGCTAATGTGGTAAATGACTATTCTAGCTGCAAATGTCTGGTTTTTGGTGCAATATCTACATAGGTGCATAGAGGCCCATTTCCAGCAACTATCACTCCAGTGTTCTAATGGTACAATGTGTTTGCTCATTGGCTCAGAAGGCTAATTGATGATTAGAAAACCCTTGTGCAATCATGTTCACACATCTGAAAACAGTCTAGCTTGTTACAGAAGCTACAAAACTGACCTTCCTTTGAGCAGATTGTGTTTCTGGAGCATCACATTTGTGGGGTCAATTAAACGCTCAAAATGGCCAGAAAAAGAGAACTTTTATCTGGAACTCGACAGTCTATTCTTGTTATTAGAAATGAAGGCTATTCCATGCGAGAAATTGCTAAGAAATTGAAGATTTCCTACAACGGAGTGTACTACTCCCTTTAGAGGACAGCACAAACAGGCTCTAACCAGAGTAGAAAAAGAAGTGGGAGGCCGCGTTGCACAACTAAGCTGAAAATAAGCACATTAGAGTCTCTAGTTTGAGAAACAGACGCCTCACAGGTCCCCAACTGGCATCTTCATTAAATAGTATCCGCAAAACACTAGTTTCAACATCTACAGTGAAGAGGCGGCTGCGGGATTTGGGGCTTCAGGGCAGAGTGGCAAAGAAAAAGCCATATCTGAGACTGGCCAATAAAAGAAAAAGATTAAGATGGGCAAAAGAACACAGACATTGGACAGAGGAAGACTGGGAAAAAAGTGTTTTGGACGGATGAATCCAAGTTTGAGGTGTTTGGATCACAAAGAAGAACGTTTGTGAGACGCAGAAGAAATGAAAAGATGCTGGAAGAATGCCTGACGCCATCTGTTAAGCATGGTGGAGGTCATGTGATGGCCTGGGGTTGCTTTGGTGCTGGTAAGGTGGGAGATTTGTACAGGGTAAAAGGGATTCTGAATAAGGAAGGCTATCACTCTGCACCGCCATGCCATACCCAGTGGGCAGCGCTTGGTTGGAGCCAATTTCATCCTACAACAGGACAATGACCCTAAACACCTCCAAATTGTGCAAGAACTATTTACAGCAGAAGCAGGCAGCTGGTATTCTATCATAGGTAATGGAGTGGCCAGCGCAGTCACCAGATCTGAACCCCATTGAGCTGTTGTTGGAGCAGCTTGACCGTATGGTACGCCAGAAGTGCCCATCCAACCAATCCAACTTGTGGGAGCTGCTTCTAGAAGCGTGGGGGGCAATTTCTCCAGCTCACCCCAACAGATTAATAGCTAGAATGCCAAAGGTGTGCAATGCTGGAATTGCTGCAAAAGGAGGATTCTTTGACGAAAGCAAAGTGTGATGTAAAAACAATGTTATTTCACATACAAATCATTATTTCTAACCTTGTCAATGTCTTGACTCTATTTTCTATTCATTTCCCAATGTATGGTGGTGAATAAGTGTGACTTTTCATGGAAAACACAAAATTGTTTGGGTGACCCCAAACTTTTGAACGGTAGTGTGTGTGTATATATATATATATATATATATATATATATATATATATATATATATATACTATGGCTGGGTTCACACACAGTATATTTTAGTCAGTATTGTGGTCCTCATATTGCAACCAAAACCAGGAGTGGATTGAAAACACAGAAAGGATCTGTTCACACAATGTTGAAATTGAGTGGATGGCCGCCATTTAATGGCAAATATTTGCTGTTATTTTAAAACAACGGCTGTTATATTGAAATAATGGCCGTTATTTACTGTTATATGGCGGCCATCCACTCAATTACAACATTGTGTGATTAGATCCTTTCTGTGTTTTTAATCCACTCCTGGTTTTGGTTGCAATATGAGGACCACAATACTGACTGAAATATACCTAGTGTGAACCCAGCATATACTGTATATACATAGCCTCTGGATTTATTCCTTCCCAACAACATATTACCATCTTTAAAACGTGACTCCTTGCCGGCACATCATATATCGGCTGGCAGCTTATCACATAAGCTGAATGATGCTTCTAACATTTTATTTTATTTATTTTTTTTTGTTTGTTAATTTCATGGCGCAATTGATCTTTAATCCTCTTTGTCAGGTATGAAATATATTGCATTTGTACATTGCCTGTTGCTTCATGTGCACTGCAATTTAGCTTGTCTCGGTAATGAGTCGGAGTTTGATTTTATACTTTATAACCTAAGGGCAAAAAAATGTTATGTTGCCTTTTTGTATAATGGTTTCTAAGAAAAAAAAGAAAATGATGCTGTTTTTCTTTGCCAAAGAAAACTCTTACATTCAATTTATTGCTTCTGTAATAGAATTCTGCATCACTGCAGTGTAAATACGAGAGGACTGGCAGAAAGTATATATATATATATATATATATACACACACACACACACAGTGGTGCCTTGGGTTACGAGCATATTTCGTTCCGGGGCGGTGCTTGTAATCAAAATCCGCTCTTAAACCAAAACAAATTTTTCCATAAGAAATCGCTGATATGCAGATAATTGGCTCCACCCCCCAAATAAGTGATTTTTTATTATTCTGAATAACATGTAAAACAGATGAAACAATGGGAAACAGGTGGACATGTGATAATACTGTACAGTATAGCAATCAGCATGTGGAGTATAATGAGTAGTGAATGTATAAACCTGGTAACACAGCAGCAGTTTGTAGATACAGAATGGAGCAGTAGTGTAGTACAACAAGCTAGAATAGAGAAGCAGGGCTGCTGTCAGAGGTCTGTGTGGCCACATGACAGCAATTAGGAAGGTGTGTGTGTTCAGCATGGACCAATCAGTAAGTGAGAATCCCAGAGATGTGCAGGAGGACAGGGACAGAAACTTTATATACAGCAGTTTCAATGGCTGAGTGTAAGTGCAGGCACATTATAGCAGCAGTGTATGTAGCTGACTGTGAGTGCAGGCACAATATAGCAGGAATTTCCAACATATTTGGCAGAGGTATACAGGGATAACCATCACCCACTGACATCAATGGGGCTAAACTGTCCTCAGTCTGAATTCCAAACTAACTTATCAGTATTTTTTGGAGTGAAGAAGGAAACTGGAATATCCAAAGGAATCCCACACAAATACAGGGATAACAGGGATAATGAACCCAGGGTCCCAATGCAACAAGGTGTGTTACTATCAGCTACTGGGTTCTAGAGTGGTCTAAGTTTGCTTCATTGAGAAAGGTCTAGATCAGGGTTGTCAAACTCCTGGCCCTTCCGATGTTGCAAAACTATAATTCTCATCATGCCTGGACAGCCAAACCAATGCTTTATTTAGTAAGGCATGATGGGAATTGTACTTTTGTAACAGCTGGAGGCTGCGAGTTTGACACCTGTGGTCTAGATGTTACAACCATACTAAAGACTGAAGTTATGCCACATTAGGGCACAATAAACAATGCCAGTAGAGATGATTGTTATCTCTGCAATCCGCTCATCAGCCAGCTGCCGTTCTGTGCCGCTCCTCCCAGGATGCTGGGAAAAGCTGGATCCAGTCCTGGGAAACTAGAAGAAGCTTCCCAGGACTGGATCCAGCTTTTCCAGGCACCCGGGGAGGAGCGGCACAGAACAGCAGTCATTTAATTGGCAGCAGACTGATGAGCAAATGGCAGAGATAAAGAAGTGTTTCACTTAGTTAATATTGTAAATTCACTTATCTCTAGCTCCCGGCATTAGCATTTATTATGATGCCGGAAGCTTAAATGTTTAAATGATAATGCTACTGTACTGACAAAGCTGCACAGCTGTATCAGTACAGTAGCATGAACATTTAAACAGTTTTGGAGCTCCCAGAATCAGCAGCGAGATCCTCTGTTAATCCAGAAGGTTGGGTCTCCATGGATACGGAGATGCACTGCATTATCGTCTGACCGCCTCTCCATATCCATGGAGACCTGAGCCTCCGGAATAGCAGAAAATCCTGCTGCTAATACGGAAGGGCAAAATGTGACAGTTAAACTTTATACCGCACAGAGGGGAGCGGAGTCCGCTGAGCCAATCAATGTTCTAATTCCTCTCCTGTCACCCATACACGCCTGAACCTCTTCTTGAACTTAATTTGAGGGAAAGAGAAAGAATAAAAGGATGTTTAGAATTTCCGTTTTTTTAAACCTAGGAATTTTTTTATTTTTTTAAATAGATACTTTTATTTATTTATTTTTGAAAATACCTAATGTTCTCTTAGCTAATGTTCACTTACCGCCTTCATACTTTCATTGCTTTACCATGACACTAGTCATTGAGGTTTGGTAAACAAACAGAAAATAAAAAGCTATCGAAAAAATGGGATTCATGTCAGGGTGATTTTTTTAATTATCCACTCCAGAACGCACCGCTCGTCCTTTTCTTGTAATGATAAATGGATGCCGCCTGTTTGAAGGCTGAGTGACAAACAATAACACACAATCCTTGAAAACCCCTCCAGCTGCCTCAATAAATGTTCTGGCTTTTGCAGAAAAGTCTACAGTCTTTATCATTGGATAAAGTTGGGTTTATGGAATCTGCACTCACATTTGCTCAACATTACGGTACATTCATCACGACCTGGAAGAGTCTACAGAAGGAATTAGGAATTTCTGTACTAAGTTATTGGAACATTTATAAATGGTTGTTTTATGCATCTATAGATTTATACGGGGGGGGGGGTCCTAAAATGCATGAATTTACAATTTATTAATATAGTCTAAGTGCTATGATTAATTGGATGCCAATTACTAGCATTTTTTTCTTTTATGCTGCTACATGGCTGCCATAGATACTTTATACCACAACTCTATGCTGGAAAGCGGCATCTTTATACATTTGAAGGAGTATCCCACTCAAAAATATCTTCTATCATGTTGCTGCCCATGGGGATAACATAACAAATAGCATGTTGTTACATTTCTGCACTTCCCCGGTGTCCTCTGGGGAAAGACTCAAAAACATAGTTGACCACAGGGAACTATTTGGGAAACAGACCGAACAAAGTCCCAATTATTCTACTTTTGGGTCATTCAAACCTAAGGACATGTCAAGGTAAAGGTTATAAAGCAATGTCAACAAGATGCTTTGGTACAGCCCTAATGTTTAACTTTCCTTGACAGTTTTGAAAAACTGAAGAAAAAAAAGAGAATATGGTTTACTGGGAACAGGTATGATCTACTACATTTACAGAGATTTATTGAAAAAATTCTAAAAAGGGAAAAAAGGGTAGCATACATTTTGGATAGAATAAATTTTAGGCATAGAACATTTTTAAGAGTAAATTTTTTAAAAACAAGTTAAAGCGGCACTATCAGCAGGTTCAGCCCAATGAACCTGCTGATATGCCGCAGTAAATCATTACCTGATAAGTGCAGGTCTGGTGCTAAATCTTGTCTTCTGCCCCACATTCGTACAATAGCCCCTAATTGCCCCTATCCTAATGAGGGGTTTAGGAGCATTTGACCAAAGCACCAGCTCTGCCCACCCAGTCCGCCTTCCCCCATGCCGCCCCCTCCTGTGCCGCTCGCTATGCATATATGAATATGCAAATTGGGCTGCACAGAGCAACCCCTCGGCCCGCTTGGAGAAACCCCCTCCCGTACTACTTAGCCCGCCCCCTCCTCCAGTGCTTCAGGTCGGGCTCGTGATCGGGGATAGACCAGCACTGTGCACAGGAACCGGGCCGCAGTTAAAAAAAAGTAGCGCGGCACTGGCATCCCTGTGCCGGCACCAGTCTATTGGTGTTAAGATCTTAAAGTAATGTACCTGCTTGTACATTCACTTTAAATCTCTCTTATTATGTCAAAACACAGGGGGGGGGGTAATTTATCATTCCTGCATCAGATTAGAGTGTCAAAATTGTGCAACCTTTTTGCTCATGCTCTGTTCTTAGAAAAATGTTCTTGTGCAAAGTCTTTACAATTTTTTTCTGCAAGGACAGAGCTTGAGTAAAAAAAAAAAAAAAAAAAGGTTGCAATTTGGCTACTCTGTACTGGTGCTGGGAATGAAAACTTTCCCCAATAATTATTTTGGCAAGTTTTTTTTTTTTTTTTACAATTTTCACTTTTTTTTAATTTTAGTGCATTTTACAAAATTCAATGTTCTCAGGTAAAGGTATAGGGACTTACCATATAACATTTTGGACAGTTTCATTCTCCATGGTGTTATTTTACCCACTTGCACATGTAAAACCAGTGTAGGCACAGCAACAAAGAGCACCACATAATGGTACAGTTTATATTGGGCCCATGTAGCTGCACCTTATGGTCTTTCTAGTAAACTTCATTAAAAGTGCATCAGAAGATCGGAATTCCACTTTGTAGATTTTCCCGAATGTAGTCGTAAACAGCACAAGCCGGATAAAGAGTGATTTTTAGTGAACCCTATTTGCCACGGTAGTTGAATTGCGTCCACCTGACACTAAGCGATTCTCGCGGCAAATGTACCATGAAGGCACATAGTATCCCATTATAGCAGGCATAGCTCCCCATGTGAGGAGCGTTCATAGGCGCTGACCTCTTTTAGACCTGGTGAAGTAGAATGAAGACGGTAATATGCTGGTGTGATGACTTTGTGATCTTTCTACAGCATAGAAACTACAGACAAAACCGTGAAGACAGATGCCCTCATCACCCCCTGCTGTCTCTACGTTTTTCAGAGCTAACACTTCCTAATCACTCTTTAGCAATCAACATATGTTCTTTACTTCCCTCGGTGACTTGCTTTGACAGTGTTTGTTTGGAGTTGGGGTATTATCTACTGTCTACAGCCCCTATAGTCAATTACACCTCGGCATCAACTATCATTATAGCCTGAAGCACAGCACTGGATGATTGTGAAAGACTAAGAATTTTTTATTTTATTTTCGGTAGAACACACACATTGAGGAAATATGTCAATGGCTGTGAGGTTATATTTTGCAAAAACGGTGCATTTCTTTATGTAGAAATTTACAAAATGTTGCTCAGATATGTGAATTTTGTTGGTACTACTCTTAGCTTACACAGTGCAAACAGAAAAATATAGGGCCACATGTATCATCCGGCGAACAGATGATTTTCGGCGGAAAGTGCCGATTTGCGTATTTTTTTATACGCAAATGGCCGATTTGCGAATAAAATATTTGCAAATCAGCACTTTCCGCCGAGTACGCCAGGGGGCGGAAAGGGGGCGGAAAGTGGGCGGAACGGAGGGCGCTACCATCCGTTCCGCCAAAATGTACGCCGAAAACCTACTCCAGTCCTCAGCTGGCGTAGGTTTTCGGCGGTGCGCAACGGTGCGCACAGGATTTATGTAGAGGCAGTCTGCCTCTACATAAATCTCCGTAGCGCCGGAGCTGCGGGGGCATTTTTACGTCCGGCGTAAAAAACGCCGGACTTAATAAATGCCTCCCATACTGTATATTTTAAATTTCATTCCTAATGTACCAATTCCTAAAGGTGGTCATACATTTTGAATCTCTTCCGCCTTTCCTGTACACGATTATTCAGCACAGCCACATGTCCTTTTAGATTCTCCAATCTTCGCGCATCCAAGACTGCAAATGAGTGCCAATCAGCGAGATTGGCACTCATTTACAGTGCATTTAGACGCCACAATTAATCGAGTGACTGGACAGCACGAACAATTACTGTATCGTTCATGTGACCATCGATTGCTATCTGCCGCACATCCCCTGGTTACGTGTGCTCTGGTGCCAGCTTATATCTTTAAAAAAAAAATAGGATTGGACACTAAAAATCCATTATTCCTGACTCTTTTCTCCACCAATATTATCAGTCAGTGGAGAGTTGGATGTTCCCCATATACCATGAACCCACCAATAAAGGTGGGTTCAAATGACTTTCGTTGTATGAGAAAATAAGTCCCCATTGACACTGCAGAGTGTCCATTCAGTCTCTATAAAGATAGTAGGCATTGGCCTTCTTGAGGTGCATATGCTTTCTTTTGCAAAAGGACCTTCAGGCCATGTTCCCATTGCGTAAGTTTCGTAATAATGATTACTACGGAACTTACGTAGTGGTACCTTCTAAGGAATCCCGGCCGGAGTGTATACGCCCGCATCCAAATTCAGCAGCAGTAAAGATCATCCGGCCAGTACTACAGTATCGGTCGGGATGATCTTCTCAGACATGGGCATTCCGTGACCTGACTGGGCCACGGAACAGCCGGTGTCTTATAAAGTGGGAACAAAGCCCTATACTGCACAGTTGTTTTACAATTATGTTTCATTCCATTGTAAAGCTACACAGTGACATATGTATATGTTAGAAAGTGCGGAATGCTATTGAAATATACCCAACATAAGATGTGAGCAGGGCTTTATTCATGCTACTAAAGGGTATTTAATCTTTTACAATGAACGGTCTTCAGTCCCGAAAATTACTTTGGACCCTTTAACCGAGAGAAACCATGGTGAGGCTATGTTCACACTAAGTATAAGTATGGCCGTTGTTGCCATCGGCAACAACTGCCGTACTTTATACGCCTGTGAACACTGCCTATTGATCTATGGGATCCTGGCCGGAAAGATCATCCGGCCGGTACTTAAGTGACCGGGGTCACGGAACGGCCGGTCGGTCACAGCATGTGAACATAGCCTAAACATAAATTAGTAGAGAATGAGACCGGTGGTTGACTGTTTAACATACCCAGCCCCAGTGCCTCTTGCTCCCCTGCAGCTCTTGTTCAGCTGTCCTCCATTCTTTGTGCTTCCTCCTGCTTTTGAGACGAGCACTCGGGAACAGAACCTGCTGGCTCAGCCAATCTGTAGCCAGAGCAGTGTCTTGTCTTGGCCAGTTATTTGCTGAGCTGTCAGGTCCTGATTCTGCAGGAAGAACAACAAAGATCAGGGTACCAGACAGAACTGAACAGGAGTTTTAGGGAACCAGCGAGGGACAGAGGCTTGGTAGGTATGTTTTTTTTTTTTCTTTGTAATGGGAGCTGCACAACATAATTTTTTTGCCTAAGGCCCGAATGCTCCTTTAGGCTATGCTCCCATATAACATTGTAAGTAAAGGCAGCCATCTTGTTAAATAGACGGCCGCCAATAAAGATCATGATCCTTTTTAGTAGCCATCTATTTAACAAGATGGTCGCCTTTTCTCGATAAATTCCCCAAACAAAGTCTTAAAACGTACTAACATCCTGTATTCAAATATAGTGCAGTAATTTATTTCCACCAACAAGATAGATCTGTTGCCACCCAAAAATGTAGAAGAACAAACAAAAAAAAACGTAAAATAGAATGAATTTTAAAAATGAAATCTGAAGGCAGAATTCTGTCACCCGCTGCATAGAAAGAAAATATCATTGCATTAATTACAATGACTGCTGTTGTCATAAACAAAAGGTGGAGGAGAATGGGATAATACCCATCAAAGACGTCTTCAATGACAGAAATGAAGATTGAAAGCCCTCCCGGCAGATGGTATTTAAAGAAGTGGAGCATTTAGAAAAGGTTCATCCTCCAGGTGTGCGAGAGGAGAAAAGCTTTTATTTCATATGAGAATTTCATATCTGACATATGTTCTGAATTAATCTACGCAATAAACGTCTACTAATTCCTTGGTGAGTCATAGATGAGGCTGAATTTACTTACATTAGAGGAGAAGGTGGCACAGTATATGGACCTTTTGTATTACAATAAAAATGTGCATAGTGATCTATCGTCTAATAGACATATGATACATACATAGATGGAAAAAGATAATATAGAGAGATGGAGATTGTAATATACAATAGACGGCCGTTCCGCTCGCTCCCTGCACTACTGGAGCTGATGTGCGGTTGCGGGGAGTGTGCTGCAGGCATCCCTGGTGACCGGCCCAAAAGGTTGCTAGGTGCGTGCTGGTGAAGGTGTCCTTTGTTCTTGCCATGACCGAGGCTTCACCGCCCCTGGCCGGTCTGCAGAGGTGTCCAGTATAATGTTATGTTAACTGATGGACAGCACTGCCAGTCAGCCCTGTGTATTGTTGAAGGCTGGAGTCTCTGCCCTAATCACACCCTGGGGCTGGGACTCCAGCCTCCAGAAAACAACCTCCCCTATCATGTCTCATTGCCTGCGATAGAGCCTCTTTAGTGTGTGACTAAGCTAGTGTTGTATCCTGATAGTGAATTCCCGATTTTGGCTTGACTTTCTGACTATACCCCCTGACTCCCAATTCTGTACTGCAACAACCTATAGTTAACGACTTGGCTAGTAGACCCTGCGATTATTGTGTTTGTTTTGTCTTATGTCTCACTTAGTAGCACAGCGATCAGTCTTCTGGTTGGGGCCGGCGGGCTAAGGAGCCGATCACTCTAAGGGTTCAAACCCACTTGCCGGATCTGCAGCGAGTCTCCTTGCTGCGTTTTTGCAGCAAGACTCGCTGCAGATCCCAGCCCTATACTTTCATTAGCAGAGAAACTCGCAGCAGGGATGTACATTTTGTCTGCAGCCCTCCCCATTAACCCCCTAGCTGCCGGACATTATACATTACCGGGTCCCCGTTCCTGCTTGCTTCAGGGCTCCCGGTGTCTTCACGGCCCGCCTGGCCAATCAGTGCACTGATTGGCCGGCCAGAACGTGCCGGGAGCCACCGAAGCAAGCAGGAGCTGGGATCAGGTAATGTATATCCTGCCCGCCCCCCCTACAGCCCTGATCGCCCCCCCCTGCAGCCCCGATCGCCCCCAGCCCCCGGCCGCATGATCGCCCCCCGCCCCCCCCCCGGCCGCATGATCGCCCCCCGCACCCCCCGGCCGCACGATCGCCCCCCCCGCACCCCCCGGCCGCACGATCGCCCCCCGCACCCCCTGGCCGCACAATTGCCCCCCGCATCCCCCGGCCGCATGATCGCCCCCCGCACCCCCCGGCCGCACGATCGCCCCCCGCAGCCCCCTGCCCCGCGATTGGAGTTGCAGGGGAGCAATCAGTGCTGAGGGGGGGCTTCGGGGGGCGATCATGCGGCCGGGGGGTGCGGGGGGCGATTGGGGCTGCAGGGGGGGCGGGCAGGATATACATTACCTGATCCCGGCTTCTGCTTGCTTCGGCGGCTCCCCGCGCGTTCCGCCCGGCCAATCAGTGCACTGATTGGCCGGGCGGGCCGTGAAGACAACGGGAGCCCCGAAGCAAGCAGGAACGGGGACCCGGTAATGTATAATGTCCGGAGGCTAGGGGGTTAATGGGGAGGGCTGCAGACAAAATCGCAGCAGGGACTGCTGCAAGTTTCTCTGCTAATGAAAGTATAGGGCTGGGATCTGCAGCGAGTCTCGCTGCAAAAACGCAGCAAGAAGACTCGCTGCAGATCCGGCAAGTGGGTGTGTACCCTAAAAGTAAGGGACATCGGTGTGGGTGCCAGCATTAGGGCTTCACTTGTCCTGTGCCCCTGGGTCCCAATTTGACAGATAGATAGATTCATTAAATGTCAATTACATATCCTGCCCTCCACAGTATTTAATTTTTTTGTTCAAAATATTTTGTATATTTCATTTAAACATCCCTTCAAGGGACGAAATATACAAAAATTTTAATGAAAAAGTGCAATAGGCTTAACAGGCACCTTCAGCTCTGCAGCTCAAGTCAGATCTTTGTAGCTACAAGGACCTCCCTCAGGGGGTATTGCTGTTATTTTGGAATGTTAGACATCATATTTTTTTCTAATACAGTATTTATAGTTTAAATGACGAATATATATATATACCCCCAGTCCCCATCCCTTCACCAGCATTCACCCCCAGTCCCCCTGCCCCATCCATTCACCAGCATACACCCCCAGTTCCTCATCCCCCTCACCAGCATACACCCCCAGTCCCCCTGCCCCATCCACTCACCAGCATACACCCCCAGTTCCTCATCCACTCACCAGCATACACCCCCAGTTCCTCATCCCCTCACCAGCATACACCCCCAGTCCCCCTGTCCCCATCCCTTCATCAGAATACACCCCAAGTTCCCCTGCCCCCATCCCTTCACCAGCATATACCCCCAGTCCCCCTGCCCCCTCCATTCACCAGCACCCCCCATTCCCCATATCTTCACCAGCATATACCCCCAGTCCCCCTGCCCCCTCCATTCACCAGCACCCCCCATTCCCCATATCTTCACCAGCATATACCCCCAGTCCCCCTGCCCCCTCCATTCACCAGCACCCCCCATTCCCCATATCTTCACCAGCATATACCCCCAGTCCCCCTGCCCCCTCCATTCACCAGCACCCCCCATTCCCCATATCTTCACCAGCATACACCCCCAGTTCCCCTGCCCCCATCCCTTCACCACCAAACACACCCAGTCCCCCTGCTCTATCCCTTCACCAGCACACACACCCCAGTCCCCCATCCCTTCACCAGCACCCCCCTATTTCCTATCCCTTTACCAGCATACACCTCCAGTCCCACTGCCCCCTCTATTCCAAAGCTGGCCATCTCTGGACACATCTGTATGATGCAGGATTCCTGTAATATGTAGCATTCCGAAGGCCCATGTCCTCCCTCACCCTAATCCATGTCCTGTATGACCCTGTCATTTACCATCGTCCTTTTCCCTTGCCTTTTATATATACCTATAATATTAATAAAGTTGTACAAGTTGAAATAAAAAGAGACTTTCTCATAAAAAGAGACTTTCTCCGTTGTTATGGGAATCTACAGGATGTCTGGGTCTTAGTTTACAAGATTCCTGTTTCCAATTAATTGACTGCAAGTAGCGGGCGCTTACATGGCCCATAATGTTTCATTAAGTGATAATTTATCATGTTCATTCGCCTGGCATTGTAATGTCATGCACTTTGGGCTTGATGAAAAATGCATTTCGCTTGACATGCATGATTATTTCCTGTGTCACTGAGACCAATAATTTCTTTAAAGCACAAATCTAAACACGCTTATTTCTGAGAGGATAATTGGAAGTACAGGAAAGAGCGGACACATTTACATCAAGAGAAGATGCTGGCAAATAGTCACAGGTAATAGTAGCCCAGGAGATGACCTGCAGGTACTGTGACCTTCTATAGGCTGGTTATGTGGATGGCAAATATCTACTTATTCACTAACATATCCATCTCTGCATCTATCTAAAGATCTATCTATCTATCTATCTATCTATCTATCTATCTATCTATCTATCTATCTATCTCCTATCTATCTATCTATCTATCTATCTATCTATCTATCTATCTATTTATTCTTTATATACCGAACAACAATGAAATCTGCTCATAACTAAATCAGGAAATTCTGAATATTATAGACTGGTTTTCAGGTCTCTTAGATCTACTATTCTCACGATTTGGGGCATTTGGTAATTTTTTTTTCTTTTCATTTATATTGTCTTCTATGTGGGATCCATAACAGGGTGGAAACACATTGGAGTGAAATGCACCAAATCGATTAGGAAGTGCGTCCTGGTTTTCCTACAGACATAAAATTAAATAAATCAGTAATAAAGATGACGACCAAACCCCTTCTGGCTGATCCTGACTACTTTTCTGTTCAAAAAGGGACAAGATTTGAGAAACGTTTAGACTAATAGGGCAAACATTCTTATGCCATTAAACTGATGAAAAATTGGCTTTAAAAGTTCCTTTTTGATGATTCTTTTGGACATTTTTTGTCTGTTCCCTTTAATCTTCATTATAAATGTCCATTACCGCCTGGTGTATGATCTCCAGAAGTCATTTAGTTTTTATATATTTTCGTCTTGTCCTGCGTCTCGGCAAACATTCTGCTGAAGCGTCCGTCTCATTAGTGTAAAGGAGCTGTCATTAACAAGCCATAAGCATTCATCCCAAGGCGCTCCAGCGGGTGACGACTGCTATTTTACTTCATAATAAAATCCCATGGCGATCACGTCATGTCCACATCGCAGAATAACCCTCAAAAGATCTTATGGTAACAATGTGTCTACTAAATATGTATGGGGTAATTTGTCATCTCCAAGAAAAGCCAGAGACTAAACTGCCCACCCCGGCCTAGGTGACTAAGTCATGGTATTATCTAAGTCATACAAGGCTATGCATCTGGATAGCTCAGGTACAGTATATATATTGGACCAAACATAATCTGCTAGAGACTACAAATTTAGTACATATCAACTATGAGACATCTAGTGAAAAAAGGTTCCATGAAACTAAAAAATCTGAGGAAGGCAGGGGGGTGCGGGAACATAATAAACAATGAATACTTACCCGTCCTTGTGTCCTTGCAGAGATGGCTTCTCAATATCTTCTCACCTCCAGCAGTACACAGAAGTCGGACAAAAATGACTCCCGGCAGCTGCGCGGAAGAGGTTAGATCAGCGATACGAGGGAATGCGGGTGGGTAAGTATCTATCATTTATTATGTTCCTGCACTCCCCCGCCTTCCTCTGATTTACCAGCATTGGATGGCGCAGCTTGCCCCAACCATCTTCCAATCTTGGACTTTGCCTTCATGGTTACCACTATGATTTTCCTGTGAATGACTAACACTGTTGATTACGCTTACCTGCCAGACCCATTGGTGCCATGTACTTCCCATACTGGGACCACCTTTACGAAAGAGACCTGGTACCTCTACATCTAGCTTTCACATCAGTTATCCGGTTAAAAACTTAAGACCTAAAAGGGTCCCTAAATTTAAGTCATGACCCATACCAAACCTGTTCAGTAGAACAAAGACACCCGTTTTCTATTACAATAAGGAACTTGGCCCCTCGTAGAGAATATTCCCACACCTCCACATCTCGCCAGAGCCGAGACATTCGCCGGATTAAACAAATACCCATAAGACAATAAACACACAAGTTCTATGACCTCATTATTAAGGCCGTATTACACATAGCGATTATCGTTGAAAGATTCACTATAACAATCGTTCGCTAGCGATAACTAGCAAATTTTTAGCAAATGATTCTGAGGTTATTACATTCCCTGATAACTGTTATAAACAATCGTTTTTACGTCGTTATATGGTCGCTAATCGTTTCTTAGGACGACTAACACAACATGTTTATCGCCGACTTATTGCACGAACAAATATGCGAACGATCAGCTAACTACCAACGATAGTTTTTCAACATGTTGAAAGACCAAAAAGAACAATTTTTCATTCGTCGTTTCATCGTTGGGTGGCATTACACGGACAGATAATTGTTCTTTTTTATCATTTTAGCAAATTTTTAAACAATAATCTTTCCATGTAATAGGGACTTTAGTCACCACTCATTATACAATGTCTGTCTATTGTGTTCTGTTCTAAATTCCTAGGTCAAGTCTATCGCTGTGCCTGAAAACCAAATCACGCCTGAAATCGCCATATTACGGGAAAGCGTCTGATTGTTAATGGCGATAGAATATACATTTTTCTCTCTGAATCAGTTTGTTATCTTGTGTAAATCTAACACTCATATGGGTAATTGCCATTACTTCCCTGTAAAAGCTAATTGTCACATTTATAGTTTCCATGGGGACAAGAATATAAATGCACAAAGTATAACTTGTCAAGGGCAAAACGAAGGATCATCTCGACTTGGCATAGCATAAAAGTAAAGGTAAAAAAAAAAAAAAAGCTTTAAGGCAAAACTTCTGATGGAAACATTAACATGTATTAATCACCCTGTCAACTAAAAGGCAATAAGGGAATATAGTTGTGTTTGATCGCACAGGACTGAAAGCTGATTCATAGAAAAGTAAAATGCACTTCACCGGGAATAGAGACAATCAGACATAGGCAAGATGGAATACATAATTTCCTAATGCTCCGGTATGGTCATTAAAACCTATGCGCTATCAGGGAGAATGGCGTCTTTCTGAAGTCGCTCCTATTCGTTCAAGTGTAGATTTAATGCGAGTGCTTCATTTAGGGGAAATGCAATCACAAATGGGAAACTAATGGATGAGGTCCATAAATGTTGAGAATTTGCACAACCAGGCAAATTGTATATATTGAGCCCATTTATCTGCAATGCGATCGCCCGGGCTCTGTAACTTGGTAATTCCCCAGCTGCGCGGTTCTGTTGTGTATGAAGCGATGGATGAAGAATGAATTATGTCATCCCAATGGGTTGTAATTGTCAGGGCTGCGATATGATTATGGTAATATGGCGGTAAACAGAGGGACGCCCACCGCTACATTTGTTGACAAAGGCTAATTTAGGTGGAGGCTAGCTATTCATTTTCCATGTCTGTAAGCTGGTAATCGGGAGCTCTCCGTATTTTCATGCACTCTGGATATGACCATTTTGTTTTGATGGAATCACTCTATTTTCACATTACCTATTACAGTAAACTGACAGAATGGAGAGGTGTTTGGTTTTTATGTTGTGATATCGGAGAGGTCTAAGTAATTGCATTACATAGAGGAAAGAGGGAAACATTAGGAAAGGAAAACGGGGCTCCCTCTGGACCGATAGGTCCGCCAACCATTTTAACCCCTTGGTAGTGCCATGATTTCAAGCCTTGAGAGTGTAATATATTCTTCTTTCACCTTTGCATTCCTACATTCTAAAAACAATAACTTTTGTTTTTCCGGATATCTTCATATAAAGGCTTGTTTTAAAAAAATGTTAAGTTACAAGTAATGGGGGTAAGTACACGGCGCTAGTTCCCAAAAATTAAGGAGAATACACTTTATTGTTAGACAAAGCGTTTTAAGAATTTTAAAGGGAAACAGAAATAATTAACCTGCAGATACGTTACTGCTAATGAATATAAGAGAGGCACTATGCATTGACATCCGTCCAGCACTCATCACTGGACAAAGCCGGATAAATATTTATTAGAAAGGGTGGGCCAGCCAGGGTAGATCTGGGCACGGATGACGGTAGCTCCACCGGTTGCCTTTAGATATTTTGCTTCCCTCTCAGTCTGTGTTCTGTGTGTTCTGGATGTCAGAGGGCTGGTCCAATCACACCCTGGACTCGGACTCCCATAAGAAGTTCTCTTGTGCTTTTGCACTTGAGCTAGTGTTTTATATTGGATTGGTTGGAATTCTGACCTCTTTGCCTATCCTTCAGGCCTCCATTATGTCTTCTGTTCTTGTACCTTTCTGCAATCTCCAGCCTGGCTATTTTTTATAGTCTTTGTTTGTCTTGTTCTGTGTTTCACCTAGTGAAGGGAACATCGCAAAGTTGTACACTGACCACCTAAAGTCAGACTGGCAAGTAGACAGGAAAAGTCTTGGGTTACCTAACGCTAGGGCTCACACTGTCTGTCTTCCATCCAACCAACCCGTCTCGGGCAGGGCTGTATTAACAGCTGCTGCTGCCCTAGACACTAAACCCGAAGATGCCCCATCTTCACGCACCTATTGGCGATACCAGACCTGACCAATACCACCATACCCCCCACCCCCCTGGAAAAGACACCAGATTTACTGGCAAGTCTGAACGGGAGGAGGGAAACTAAAAAAATAAAAGCAAAAAAAATAGTTTTTTCTGTCCGCCTGCTCCCTGGTGCTGCCCCCCTGCAAGGTGCTGCCCTAGGCACCGGACCACGGGTGCCTAATGGTAAATACGGCCCTGGTCTCGGGTTTTCATACAGATCCATTCCATCTTTTATTCTTTGGGAACTGCCATTACCAACCAGACAGATAACATGCAGCCATTCTCCTTATATGACATCATCAGGCAGGCAGAACTATTGTCCGGTTTCTAGGCCCCGAATGTTTACACCTTTTGTAGCTTCTTCAGTTTTATTGAATTTCCGCAGACATCATAAGAAAACTACACAGGTTTTGCATTTCACTTTTAATTGAAGTAAAACTCTGGTTTTCCCGGAACCCTCTCCGCAAGACCGACATTTGTAATTGCTGATGCTTGTAACCTGTCACAGGCTGCTTTGTCGGAAGCAAATGCATTCATGATATAATTTTATTTTACTAAATAATTGAAGTATACATTCTCTGTATATAATTGACTATATGTCTATGTACCATTTATATACCGTGCGTGTTAAAAGATTCTATAAATTATTCATAAGAGTTGACTATGTGTATGAATTACATTGGATTTTATTATTCTAATACTGCAGAGACATCAGAGATATAGCCAGACCATTTACAGGGTATATTAAGCAGATTCAGGGACATACTCATCCTAGGGTCAGCCTATGTGTCTGTAAGCGGCCCCCAGAGAGATGCTGTGTATTATATTTTGGTTTGTTATATAACTGGCATGAAGGTGCATGAGGTTGTGGTCTCTATAGTTAATGTAACAAACAAGGAAAATATACTCAAGCCATTAAAGTGACACTGTCACCCCCTATTTGCATTTTTACTGCTTTCTACAGGTGTAAAGGGTAAATGTTACAGCTTTCATTACTTATTTTAGATCGCACCTCATGGTGCTTGTTCTGGTAAAAAGTCGTTTTTATCACCTGTGGATTGGTATATGTGGGCGGGGCCTCACGGCCTTTGTGCCACATCGCCCCGCCCCTAGCGCCACTTAGCCCCACCCTATCTGTTTCATCATCACATAGGCCCCGCCCTGACGTCACAAATGGGGCGGGGCTAAGTGGCACTAGGGGCGGAACAATGTGGCACATAGGCCGCAAGGCCCCGCCCACATATACCAATCCACGGGTGATAAAAACTACTTTTTACCAGAACAAGCACAATGAGGTGTGATATAAAATAAGTAATGAAAGCAGCAACATTTACCCTTTACACCTGTGGAGAGCAGTCAAATGCAAATAGGGGGTGACAGTGTCACTTTAAGTTCTGGATGGCTGGGAGTGAGATGACGTCAAGGAACCTTAATGGGGCTCTTTTCTATATTCTGGGGTATAACCCTTGAGGAATCTCTAGTAGAAGGTTTCTCTCTCTGATGGATTATTGGATCTCAGCAGATTCCCAATATGTAAGTAATATGTAAGTAATACTCACTGAGCTGCAATTCCAAATTGTGGGGTGCAGGTCCTTTGGATAAAGGTAGATGATAAGCTACAAAGTCTCTAGGCCTGGCCTTAAACCCTTCATGGTCCTAGGATAGCTATGGGGCTCTTGTCCAACTCCAGCTCACAGTATTTCTCAATCTGCTCCTCTCTCTCTCTCTCTCTCTCTCTCTCTCTCTACATTATACTTCTGACTCACAAACTAACTGACTCTCCTCTCTCTGGAGAGTGAGAATACGCAAGAGCAGTGCCTTCCCATAGACTAAAAGGTTCTCAATGTAAAGTGGTTCTCTCTCTCACAGCCTATAAAATGGATAAAAACTCATGGTGCTCATTACTCGGACAAGCATCTCATGATACTCAAGACAAGGGCATCTTCCTGCATGTTTGACGGCTTTTTTTCAGCCAATCATCATGCAGGAGAAGCTTTGGGAGCTCGTAGCATCACGTGGGAACCCTACATGTCGATAGCTGTGATTGGCTGGACAGATCAAATGACCTGGGCATATAAGAATCAGGTCCCGCAGTGCTCACTCGAGATTAGGGAGAGAGCTGCTGTCTGTCAGGGAGAGTGTTAGGCAGGGAATTGGTGTGCGGTTAGGCGGGAATCCGACAGGAAGAACCCAACAGTCCTTCTAAGGGCTTAAAATTTTAAAAACATTTTATTTTTTGCTACTCTTGGCTGCTGGCTTGGACCTGTAGTGCAGCTGTCAGTAGTTAATTTGTCCTGTTGCTGACATTCTCTTCGCTGGCTGGGATCTGTAGTTCAGCTATACCTATCTTCACTGTGCATGCTGCCCCTGCTGTTTTCTGTCCATTTCTGTGTTGTTTCCATCATTTTCTGAGGTTTCCAGGTTTTCAGGCAACCTTCCCTGTGCAGAGCTTTGGTCCCCTGCAAAAAAGCTTGAGTTTCTCATTGACTTCAATTGGGTTTGTTACTCGAAACGAGCACGCGAGTCTTGAGAAATATTTGTCTCGAGTATCAAGCACCCGAGCATTTTAGTACTCGCTCATCTCTAAAAATAATAATAATAACAAACTTAAAATCGCTCCATTCCCATACTTATAGCGCTTTTATCCTTTGGTCTATGGGGCTGTGTGAGGTGTCATTTTTTGCGCCATGATGTGTTATTTCTATCGGTACCTTGATTGCACATATGCGACTTTTTGATTGCTTTTTATTACAATTTTTCTGGATTTTATGCGACCAAAAATGCGCAATTTTGCACTTTGGGATTTTTTTGCGCTTACGCCATTTACCGTGCGAGATCAGTAATGTGATTATTTAAAAGTTCGGGCGATTACGCACGCGGCAATGCCAAACATGTTTATTTATATTTATAACATGAAAAAACGGGGGGGGGGGGGGGGGGGGGGATTCAAACTTTTATTAGGGGAGGGAGCTTTTAATTAAAAACAACACTTTTATTTTTACTTTTACACTTATACTAGAAGCCCCCCTGGGGTTCGGGTTATTCCCCCTGGGGTTAGGGTTATTCCCCCTGGGGGACTTCTAGTATAAGTGCACTGATCTCTCATACCGATCTATGCTGCATAGATATGCAGCATAGATCGATGAGATAGGCACATTGATTGCAATCAAGTGCCGAGCCGGGATCAGCCGGGATCCTCGCCACTAGACACCAGGGAACGGCTGCTTCAAGTAATCGGATGCAGCTGTCAACTTTGACAGCTGCATCCGATAACTGTATTAGCGGCCACAGCAATCAGACTGTGCTCGCTAATAGCCGCGGTCCCGGGCTACAAGCTGCACCCGGGACTGCAGCGGTTAGGAGCGCGTCCGCCGCGCTGCCCCACTCTAAACACACGGAGGTGGCCCTGGACGTACAGGTGCGTCCAGAGTCACCTAAGGGTTAAAGTGTCACTGTCATTCAAAAAATGTTTGCAGAAATAAATAGTACAGGCGATTTTAAGAAACTTTGTACTTAGATTTATTAGCCGAAAAATGAATTTTTATAATGAAAAAGCAGTTTGAAGCTCTCCCCCTGTCTTCATTGTTCTCCTATGGAGAGAGGGAAATAAAACACCAAAACAGGACAACAAAGAGTTAATTTAAAGCTACATCACCGAATCTCTCCTCTGATGTCACCACTGACCACTCTGACCTCTGAATATCTCCCCCTGCTGTGTAATCCCTTGTTCTCTGCTCTCTGCTGCTGCTGCTGCTGCTATATTTCTCATCCATCTCTCCTCCCCCCTCCCCTCTCCATGGCACAGACATGATCCGTCTTATTGAGATTTCCTGATTCTGAGCAGTGGATGACAGAAAGGAAAAGAGGGTGGGGGGGGGGGGACATGAGAAAAGTCTTTTTAAATGGCGATAATGGCATATTTGCCTAATAAACCCAATTACAAAGTTTCTTAAAACTCTGTACTATTGATTTCTGCAAAAAAAAAAAAAAAAAGGACGACAGTGACACTTTAAACTGTTAGTCGGTAAAATATTATAGCATTTTTCAAACCATTCTCTATTAACCTCTTCAGGACGCATTACGTACCCGTACGTCATGCGTCCGCAAAAGGTGTTCAGAGCAGGGCCACGCGGCATGCCGTGTGTAGCCCGGGACCGCGGCTATTAGCTGGCACGTTCCGATTGCCGTGCCCGCTAATAAGGTTATTGGATGCAGCTGTCAAAGTTGACAGCCGCATCCGATTACCTTCTGCAGCTCTTCCCTGGTGTCTAGTGGCGGAGATGCCCTCCCCCCCCCCCCCGAGACGTTGTCTCGGAGGAGCGATCTCTATGTCTGGTGCCGGCCAGGGTCTCCGCCAAGATGGCGCTGATCCCGGCTCGGCACTCGTTTGTTTTCGGCTGCAGCAGCCGAAAGCAAAGGAGTGCCGATCTCCTCATTGATCTTTGCTGTATAACTATACAGCAAAGATCTCAATGAGAGATCAGACTGTATATGCTAGAAGTCCCCCAGGGGAAATAACCCCCACCCCAGGGGGAATAACCCTAACCCCAGGGGGAATAACCCTAACCCCAGGGGGAATAACCCTAACCCCAGGGGGGAATAACCCTAACCCCAGGGGGGAATAACCCTAACCCCAGGGGGGAATAACCCTAACCCCAGGGGGGAATAACCCTAGCCCCAGGGGGGAATAACCCTAACCCCAGGGGGGAATAACCCTAACCCCAGGGGGGAATAACCCTAACCCCAGGGGGGAATAACCCTAACCCCAGGGGGTTCTAGTATATGTGTACAAGAAAAAAAAAAAAAGTGTTCTTATTAGTAAAAAGCCCCCTCCCCTAATAAAAGTTTGAATCACCTCCCTTTTACCATGTTTTAAATAAATAAATAAACAAATAAATAAACATGTTTGCTATCGCTGCGTGCGTAATCGCCCGAACTATTAGTTAATCACATTGCTGATCTCGCATGTTAAACGGAGTAAGCGCAAAAAAATCCCAAAGAGAAAAAATTGTGCATTTTTGGTTGCATCAAATCCAGGAAAATTGTAATAAAAAGCGATCAAAAAGTCGTATATGCGCAATCAAGGTACCGATAGAAATAACACATCATGGCGCAAAAACTGACACCTCACACAGCCCCATAGACCAAAGGATAAAAGCGCTATAAGCCTGGGAATGGAGCGATTTTAAGGAACATATATTTGTTAAAAATGGTTAGAATTTTTTACAAGCCATCAAATGTTGCATATCGTTGTAATCGTAACGACTTGAGGAACATATATAACAAGTCAGTTTTACCCCAGGGCGAATGGCGTAAAAACAAATACCCCCCAAATAAAAGAAATGCCTTTGTTTGTTTTTTCCAATTTCACCACACATTAATTTTTTTCTGGTTTCGCAGTGTTTTTTATAAAAAAAAAATTCAGCCTGTCATTGCAAAGTACAATTAGTGGCGCAAAAAATAAGGCCTCATGTGGGTTTCTAAGTGAAAAAAATTCAAGTGCTATGGCCTTTTAAGCACAAGGAGGAAAAAACAAAAACACAAAAATTGAAATTGGCCCTGTCCTATAAGGCAGTGCTTCTCAATTCCAGTCCTCAGACCTCACCAACAGGTCATGTTTTGAGGATTTCCTTAGTATTTCACAGGTAATATAATTATACTCAGCGTATCAGGTATTAGCACAGGTGTCCTTTGTATGAGAAATCCTCAAAACATGACCTGTTGGTGAGGCCCGAGGACTGGAATTGAGAAGCACTGATTTAAGGGTTAAAGGGGTTATCCAGCACAAGAAAAACATTTCTTCCAGAGACAGCATCACTATTGTTTGGGTGGAGGTTTGAAACGCCATTCCATTGAAGTAAATGGAGCTTAAAGAGGATGTACCACCAGGTACACCCTCTTTAACCTGAAGCCACGGATTGAACGGCGCTGGCACGGGGAAGCCGGTGCCGCGGTCCGTTTTCCGGACCGAGGCCCGGTTCCCGTGTACGGCGCCGTTTTATGCACCGGAACCGGACGGTGCTCAAGCACAGGAGGTAGGCCGGCCCACCCCCAGTGGGAGGGAATTCCCTGCCCTACATGACGCGGCTCTCTTAGAATGAATGGAGTCGCGTCATACGGGGAGGGAATTCCCTCCCACTGGAGGCGGGCCGGCCTACCTCCAGTGCTTGAGCACCGGCCAGTTGCGGTGCATAGAACGGCGCCGTGCACGGGAAGCAGGCCTCAGTGCGGAAAACGGACCACGGCACCGGCTTCCCCGTGCCGGCGCCGTTCGATCCCTGGCTTCAGGTTAAAGAGGATGTACCTAGTGGTACATCCTCTTTAATTGCAAACCACACCAGAACTCCAGAAAATAAAAAAAATTATACAGATTTATAAAAGACTTCTTGATTACTTATCAGCTACTGTATGCTTTGCAGGAAGTGGTGTTTTCTTTCCAGTCTGGCACAATGCTCTCTGCTGCCGCCTCTGTCCATGTCAAGAACTGTCCCTGCCTCCACTTTAACATATAAAATGACTGTTTAGCATATGGTGACTCCATTACAGATACTTGAAAGGGTTGGAATAAATATACTTCCATCCCTTTCCTCAGGTTATGTGTGGTATTACAATTTCGTTACATTCAATTCAATGGAGCTGAACTGCAAAACCCACAACCAAACTGAGGACAGACAAGAGTAGTGTTTTTCTCATGTCAATTCTTTGAGCGGAAAGCATAGGCGCGCGAGCCCTTACATAGACAAACTGTATGACACGGACGCAGGGGAGAGTTCCGCCGCGGAATTCCGCTGCTTTTACTCTGTGTGAACTGGCTCTTAGCCTGGATAACCCCTTTAATATTTCAATAGAAATTCATGGATGGGCACCAATGCCATTTTATGGCAGAGATGGAGGTGCTAAAATTTTGCTCATTTCAGATATTGATCCTAATAGGATCCCGCCATGCCGCGTGTATACACAGATTGATATAAGTAGGTTTTTCATTAAACGGAATTACTTCTTCATGTGCAGGTAGATAAGCTAAGGCCAGCGACTGGCACATTCACCTACATTATAAACCTCTTGTATTATTTTGGGAATATGAATAGACCATAGCTTAAAGTCTGAATTGTTTTGTAATGATACATTTTGCTCTCTTGAAACCAATTCCAGCAACGCCACCCCCCCCCCCACACACCCCATCCCCACCCCGGTTGCCATCACCCATCTCTTTTATTAATCAGGAAATTTGGTCTTAGTTAATATTCACTTCGGAGCCTTTCCAATCTGTCATTTCCTCTCGGGCATTCGGCCACTTTTCGCGGAGCGGAGCAGGACAATGAGGCTTTTCGGTGGTGAATTGGAATAATTTAAAGGTGAGTCACGTGTGGCAATTATTGAATCAATCCTTTTGTTGATTGATGAACATGAAAGGAATAATAAGCGAAGCTTTAAAAGAACAAGGCGTAATTTAGAGGCCGAGATAAAAGTGAGAAAATGAGAACAAAGCACAAAACAGAAAACAATCGGCGACACCAAATATTTACAGATTCTTATTTACTATAGAATTATATTGAATACGTATTTTGTGCTGATCGGTTTAATTGTTTTCATATAAAGGAAAATGTATCAGGAGGGGAAAATGAATGAGTCTAATTCTATAAATAAATTTACTCTGGATTAAAATACAAGATGTAACTCAGGATCAGTAATGTAATGTATGTACACAGTGATCTCACCAGCAGAATAGTGAGTGCAGCTCCGGAGTATAATACAGCATGTAACTCAGGATTAGTGATGAGCGAATACTGTTCGATCGAATAGATATTCGATCGAATAGTGAGATATTCGAATATTTGATATTCGTACGAATATCCTGCGAATATTCGATAAATATTCGATATGCGTTCAAATCCCCCAGTTTCCGGTTTCACCCTCCAAATGGTCAAATAGATGTTTTTCACTTATCGAATACTTGTTCCCATAGACCTTAATGGGATCGAATATTCGATCGAATATTCGAATATTCGCGGGATATTCGTACGAATATCGAATATTCGAATATCTCACTATTCGCTCATCACTACTCAGGATCAGTACAGGATCAGTAATGTAATGTATGTACACAGTAACCCAGGGCCGGCGTCAGCACGTGGCGTACTCGGGCACTTGCCCGAGCAATGATCCACTGGATATCGCCAGCAATGGGGCCCGCCGCATCCCCCGTACTCACTGTCGTGCCGACAGTGAGTACGGGGGATGCGGCGGGCCGCATTGCTGGCGACATCCGGGGGGTGTGGCGTTGCTGGGCGGATGCAACGTCCTCAATGACGTCCTGGGCTGGGCCTTCCTCCGCAGCGCTTCAGGACGTGATCCCCTCAGCAGGCGCAGAGCGATGACGTCATCGCGCCTGCTAGCGGATCCGTCCCTGCGGCGCACAGAAGGGAGAAGCCAGGAAGAAGAGGACCGTCCCTTGGATTAGGTGAGTATGATTTTTTGTTTTGTGTTAAGGCAGAGCAGGGGGCATCTACTATGGGGCAGGGGCCATCTACTATGGGACAGGGTAGGGGTCATCTACTATGGGACAGGGTAGGGGTCATCTACTATGGGGCAGAGGAGGGGGCATCTACTATGGGACAGGGGCCATCTACTATGGGACAGGGTAGGGGTCATCTACTATGGGACAGGGTAGGGGTCATCTACTATGGGGCAGAGGAGGGGGCATCTACTATGGGACAGGGGCCATCTACTATGGGACAGGGTAGGGGTCATCTACTATGGGACAGGGTAGGAGTCATCTACTATGGGACAGGGTAGGGGTCATCTACTATGGGACAGGGTAGGAGTCATCTACTATGGGACAGGGTAGGGGTCATCTACTATGGGGCAGGGTGGGGGTCATCTACTATGGGACAGGGCAGGGGGAATCTACTATGGGACAGGGCAGGGGACATCTACTATGGGACAGGGCAGGGGTCATTTACTATGGGGCAGAGCAGGGGGCATTACTATGGGGACAGAGGGCATTATTACTATATGGGGGCACAGCATGGGGACACAAACCTTCTTACTTTACTGCACATGACACCAAGCAGCGGAGTTACTAATGTATAGGAGCCTATGGGTGGGGAAAAGGGAAGGAAGTTGCTGGAAATGTGCGGAGCCTAAGATGTTTGTCTCACAGGTTCTGAAGAGAAGAATTGTAGCTGGAAGAAATCATCATGGTGGTCTGGGCCGGATGGCGAGGAAACTGACAGCGATCGCATCAGATCAAAGGAGACGTCACCTGTGAGTTACCGAATTATGTTTGTTGTTTTTTTTGTTATTTTGTCAAACTTTATTTGGTAGGTGTGCCCCGAGGTGAAAAAGGTAATCAGCAGTGTAGTATATACTTTTTATCCTTCTGTATGAGTGTGTATATATCTCTCCATTCTGTGTAGGTATACAGCATTGTATTATATACTTATTATCCTCCTACTGTATGAGTGTGTGTATATATGTGCTCGAGAGATAGATATATACACACTCAAACAGGAGGGGGGATAATAAGTATATAACACAGCTGATCCCCTACACAGAATCAAGAGCTAGAGACCCTCTAACAATGATGCCATATAATTTGCTATTCAAAGGGGCCCGCCGAGGCTCTCTCGACCAAGGGCCCACAAAAACCTGGAGCCGGCCCTGCAGTAACCCCACCAGCAGAATAGTGAGTGCAGCTCTGCAGTATAATACTGGATGTAACTCAGGATCAGTACAGGATCAGTAATGTATTGTATGTACACAGTGACCTCACCAGCAGAATAGTGAGTGCAGCTCTGGAGTATGAGGCTATGTTCACACAATGTGAGAGACCGACCGTTCTGTGACCCCGGCCGGGTCTCTGCATGGATCATCCCGGCCGGTACTGCAGTACTGGCCAGACGATCCTTTGGCCGCAGTGTCCTGATACGGGCGCATCAGCGCGCGCCCACATCAGAACTCCCCATAGCACACAACGAAGCAAGCGGCCAGAGCCGCTCGCTTCATTGTGTGAACTGACAGGGTTTCCTAAGGCCGCAATTCATTGAATTGCGGCTGCAGAAAACTGACATGTCAGTTATTTGCGGCCCTGTACAGGATCCCGTCCGGAGCGTATACGATGTGTATACGCTCTGGCCGGGATCCCACAGAAGATAAGGCTATTATTATGTAGTGTGAACATAGCCTGATACAGGATGTAACTCAGGATCAGTACAGGATCAGTAATAACTTGGGTATCCAGGTAATCTTACAGTACATCAATGATAGACAGACGTACATCTTTTTTTTTTTTTTTTTTGCAATTGATGAAAACAAAGCCAGGAATGGATTTGAAAAGACAAAAAATCTCAGTCTTTCCTATATGACCTGTTCTCTGCTTATAGTCAATTCCTGGCTTCGGCTTCAATAAACGCAATTGAAAATCTGTCTGTGTAAATACACCCTTAGCTTAGCTTGCCGCTACATGATTCCCTCCTCTTGACACTGCAGCTCTGCTTATACTGTTTGGCTCCTGCACATCAGCCCAAGCCCACCACCACCACCACCACCTCATTAGCAACTCTATGTAACCTGATTTGCCTTTAGAATAGATAGGATGATTATAAACTACAAGCAACTAAACCTTCAGAGAGGGAGGGAAAAAAATGAAGATTATCAGGTAATTTCCGCCCACATGCTGAGGATAATGAGGCTGAATAAGGGGGGAGTCTGGAGATCAGCCATAATCATGGAATGTGATATCATAATTCAAAGCTTTCAGAAGCCTAAACGTTCCCATTGTGTGAAATCTTCCATTTTACTCCTCTGTCAATAAGATACACGTATACTTAATTTCTCCGACAATAGAGAATCCCTATCTGGTGGCGAGACATTGTATGCTGCGGAACAGATTGGTCATGTAAGCAGCACTTATCATTTTCCACTACGCTAAATATTGTCTGCACTCGGCGCGGTGACAAAATGTACTGGGGCATAAATAATTGATAACTCCTTTCAGCTTAAGAGATCATATCACTTTTGGTTTGCACTTTGTCCTATGCATTAATAAAGATTAGAGCCGCTATGAATTATGCTGCAGAAACTCATTTTTATTCTTTCAAACAAAACCATGAATCCGCCGCTGAATAGAAAAAAAAAACTGTAAAAAAAAACAAAACAGGCGACCTGCGATAAAGATGGCTCTACCTGAATACGAGACGTCTAAGCGGACACTCAGGATGAAAGATGATTTCCGTAAAGGTTATCAGTGTGGTAGGGTCGGGAGAGAGGGCAGGAGGAGAGAGATTAGCCATTCGCTTCTGTGAGGCTACATGATGATTGCAGATCGCTCATAAACTGCCGTTCGGAGGCCGTGAGAAGGTGGAGAGAGTTTCTACCGTAGCTTCAACAAATCTAAGAAAAAAAATGTAAAATGTTTTCTTGGAATATGTTCATGCAACATTTTTACAGCTGTATATAGATCGAGATACGGCCAAAGTTATAAAAAAAAAATGCTATTTTTTTCAGCCGAAAAAAAACAACAACAAAAAAATGTTGTTTACTTAACCTTAACCCTTTGAGGACCAGGCCCAAAATGACCCAGTGGACCGCGCAAATTTTGATCTTAGTGTTTTTGTTTTTTCCTCCTCCCCTTCTAAGAGCTCTAGCACTCACAGTTTTCTATCTACAGGGCCATGTAAGTGCTTGTTTTTTACAGAAATAGTTGTACTTTGTAATGGCGTCTTTCATATGATGGAACCCCCAAATTATTATTTATAAAGATATAAATTGGTGAAATCGTAAAAAAGAATGCAATATGGTAAGGTTTGGGGGGTTCCTGTGTCTACGTAATGCACTATATGGTAAAAGCGACATTATTCTATAGGTCAGCCCAAACACAACCATATGCAGGTTTACAGAATCTCTAATGTTATATATATTTTTTTAATGAAATACTTTTTTGGGGGGCAATTCAATATTAATAAAATGGGCCTATTGTGACGCTTATAACGGTTTTATTTTTTCACCTATGGGGCTGTATGGGGTGTCATTTTTGCCGCCATGATCTATAGTTTTTATTAATACCATATTTGGGAAGATTGGACTTTTTGATCCGTTTTTTTTATTTTTTTTATACATATAATGTTACATCAAATCGGTAATCCGCGCACTTTTTTCCCTCTTTTTGTTTACAATGACGTTTGCAATGACGCTTGTTATATTTTAATAGATCGCACAATTACGCACGCTACGGTGTATTATATGTTTATTTATTTATTTTTATATGTTTTACTTAAATAATGGGATGATTTAAGCTTTTATTGGGGGAGGGGCTTTGGGGTAGTGTATTAGTGATTTTTTTTTTTTTTTACACATTTTAAGTCCCTTTGGGGGACTTCTACATACTTTAGTTTGATTACACACACTAATCATTGCTAGGCCATAGGCATAGCATTGATCAGTGTGATAGGCGATCTGCTTATTAAGCCTGCCTGTGCACGCTCAGTGAGCAGATCACCGATCGGACCTCACGGAGGAAGGAGAGAGACCTCCGGCGGTCCAATACAACGATCAGGACCCGATCGGTAAGTGACAGGGGACTCCACTTGTCACACTTAAACGCCGTGGTCGCACCCTGTAGCCTGTCATTAACGGTGAGGTGCTGGCTACTCACTGCAGCCGGCCCCCACCCGCTATGAAGTGCACTCCACTCTGGAGCAGGCTTTATAGCAGGAGAACCACCCAGGACGTACAGTTACAAGACTTAGCTTACCTTACCACTGCAGCTGTGTACAGGGGAGAGTGAGACACCTAGTGGCTGGAGCTGAAAATCACAGCTCCCAGCTCTTGGTGTGACACCTGACAGAGTTACTTTCTGATGGGCAGTAAAAAGTATTGACCCCCGCCACTGGGACACTTCTTAATGACCGGACAACTCCTGTAATAGTTCTCTTCTTAATCACTCCTCTGTGATATATATTGCATCCAATAGCTGCCTATATACTGCGTCTAATGACACTCCCAATACGCTATACACTTTCCTATATGTACTGCTCCAACGTCCCCTATCCTATATACAGTATGTACACTGATACTTATGCCCCCCATCTCACATATATTGCTCCCTATATACTGGCCCCCACATACTCTGGCATCCCAACCCCCATGTTTTACCTATTACCTCCTTCTCTGAATACTGCATGCTGTCTGCAAGGTTCCTTCAAGTCTTTGCAGCTAGTAGTGATGAGCGAATAGTGAAATATTCGATCCCATTAAAGTCTATGGGAACAAGTATTCGATTATTGAAAAACATCTATTCGACCACTTGGAGGTAAAAACCGAAAGCTGGGGATTGGAAAGCTTATCGAATATTTTTCGAATATTTGGCGAACTAGTCGATAATATTCGATAGATCGTATACCTTACTATTCGATCGAATATCTATTTGATCGAACAGTATTCGATCATCACTAGCAGCTAGACAAAAATCATTTTTGGGACACCTATGGGCTCTCAGCAGCCCATTACCTCTGACACTTCACTCAGATTATTGCAGTGTGCCCCATCTATGTAAAATCACAGCATTTTTTTTCGAATATTTGGCGAACTAGTCGATAATATTCGATAGATCGTATACCTTACTATTCGATCGAATATCTATTTGATCGAACAGTATTCGATCATCACTAGCAGCTAGACAAAAATCATTTTTGGGACACCTATGGGCTCTCAGCAGCCCATTACCTCTGACACTTCACTCACATTATTGCAGTGTGCCCCATCTATGTAAAATCACAGCATTTTTTATTCAATTCAACACAAATAGCTGCAAAATGCAGTAATGTGAGTGAGGTGACAGGGATGTTCTGGAAACGTCCTTGGGGTTGGGGAAACAGGAAGGTTGCCTAAGTTGCCCCACCCCCTACTCCACCCCGACCCATTTCAACTCTTTGGGTTACTGATGCACTGGGTTTGCTATATAAGCAGAAATGACAGAAGCCTAGACAGCACAAAAAAACTACAAGAAGTAATTGTTTGTCAAATCTGATGGTATTCTTTATCCAGAAACCTGGTAGATTCCATTATAGTCAATGGGATCTTTCGGGCAATAGACCATATTGCTTCTTTTTTTTTGGCCTTGAACCATATTTGTATTTGCACCCCAAAATGGAACCGTATGCTTAGTTATGGACGAGGCCTGATACCCACCCTGACTTTCCATATGTTTTTGTGCTCTCTTGGGAGCCCCAGTAGTCTAATCCCAAGTGACCAGTTAGTTATCCACTATCTTGTGGACAGGGGATAACTGATTTAAAGGGAATACCCCTTTAAATCAAGCTTCTCTTCAAATGTCGAGTATATTTAGCTCAAAACCGACTTTTTATTGCCATGCCATAGACAGAATACTAAATTTTCCAATGTAGTCAGATGATATTTGGGCATTATGATACCGGGTAAGATTCATAGCTGCCTTCACAATGATGAAACGCATCTAGATGTGGAATATAAAGGCAGGAAACTCTCCTTTCCTTTCCAGTATTCTTTATGGCAGATATAATATCTTTTGACTAAATGAAATGTTTAATGAAATCCTCATCCTTAAACACCTGCTTCCTTCCCTCTGTTTCTGCTATCACGTTCCTGTTACAGATTCCTCACAAGTAGCGGTGGTTAACACTCTTTACTTTGATGCCGGAGTAACATATGGTGCATTGCTACAATGGATAATTAGATTTTTCTCTGTTTGTTTCTAATGTTCTATTTTGTTAATGTATTTTAATGTGGTTGCAAACAACGGAGACAAAACAAAGGACGGTGACAGGGTGAGGATACAAAATAATGGCCCCAAAGGTCTATCCTACTGCACCTGTATGGTAATGTATTCTAGATGCAATAGCCATAACCTCAGCAAAACACACACCTTTGTAGGTATAATCAACTCCTGAGGATGTTCCTCCAGGGTGGAGAAAAGGATATTTGGATTTGACCGCACCCCTGAGGATATAGGCCCCACCCCCAACATTTAAAGCTGATTTTATTTTCTTTTGCAGTGTTTTACTCTGGTTAGTAGTGTAAAGTCTCAGATAAAAATTAAGTACCACAATAGAGAATTGGTACATTTGTTTTAGGCTATGTTCACACTACGTAAATCTATGGCCGTAGTTCTCGTCGAACTACAGCCGTAGATTTGCGGGGTGGAACATAGCATTGTTTGCTATGGGATCCTGGCCGGAGCGTACCGGCCAGGCGGATCCGGCCGCTTGCTTCACTGTGGGCTATGGGAAGCTCTGATACGGGCGCGTGCTGATGCGCCCGCATCAGAGCTCCACGGAGGAAAGATCATCCGGCCGGTACTTAAGTACCGGCTGTGATAATCCGGGCTGAGACCGCCCGTTCCGTGACCCGGCCGGAGTCACGGAACGGCCGGTCTCATCCGTAGTGTGAACATAGCCCTAAAGTGTACTTATCATAGTGACCTACTGCCAGATCAGTGGTCATTTCTTTTCTTAACCCCTTAACGATCAAGGGCAAAAATGTACGCCCTGGCCAGGGGTCTGCACCATAATGGCGCTGATCCCAGCTCGATAATCTATTGCTCTCGGCTGCAGTGTGCAGTAAGTGTGTAAAAAAAAATAATAATATATATATATATATATATATATATATATATATATATATATATATATATAAATATATATATATATATAAAATAAATAAACAAATTTGGTATCACCACATGCGTAATTGCCCATACTACTACATTATCACATTCCTGATCTCGCACGGTAAACGGCGCAAGCGCCAAAAAATTCCAGGAGAAGAGACAGGTGCATCCTGCCACTATTATTACTATTGTTAAAACCGAGTAACTCTCAAATGTGTGACCCTGCTCACACTGGGTGCAAACAGGGCAGTATTAAAAGCTGCTGCTGCCCTAGGCACTAAACCTGAAGACTCCCCATCTTCACTCCTGACCAATACCGCCATACTGTGACTGGATAACACCGCCACACCAGACCAGAACAATACCGCCATACTGTGACTGGATAACACCGCCACACCAGACCAGAACAATACCGCCATACTGTGACTGGATAACACTGCCACACCAGACCAGAACAATACCACCATACTGTGACTGGATAACACTGCCACACCAGACCAGAACAATACCGCCATACTGTGACTGGATAACACCGCCACACCAGACCTGACCAATACCACCATATCCCCCTCCCCCCTCGAAAAGACACCAGATTTACTGGCAAGTCTGAAAAGGAGGTGGGAGACAAAAATAAAAACAAAAAAAAGTTGTCCCCTTCCCCCTGCTCCCTGGAGCTGCCCCCCTCCGAGGTGCTGCCCTAGGCAGACCACTAGTGCCTAGTGGTAAATACAGACCAGGGTGTAAAGTGAAAAATATATAGAACTGAGAGAGTCCTCAAGGAAAAAAACATACTATGACCAAAATTTAATAATAAATTATATATAAAACTATCAAATGTAGAACATAATAGTGAGTGTATAATTAGCTAAAGTAAAACATCAGTAAGGTCATCATAAAGTCCATAAGGATAATAAAAGTCTGTAATAAATCGATATGCAACTGCAAAAGATGCTCACGCAACAGCTAGTTGATGGCCTACCAGTCTGGTGTGTATTCATACATAGGCAGAGTAGCAAACCGCTTGTAATACAGGACTTACTGCAGTCAGATACTGGCAGCTCCCGGGTGTGGACACAATGTAGTCCCATGTTTGTTAGCAGAGTACTGTGGCCACAGCACATGCGATCAGCAGCAGATGGTAGCAGAGTCCGGCGGTAGAAGAGGTCTGCATGCGGAGGTGATGGATTGTAGTTGCTGGGAGGAAGTTGATGGTAGGTATAGTAGTAGCTTCTGTCTTAAAGTGCTATATGGGTTTTGGAAAGAACTCTTTCCCTCATCAGTAGAAAATTGGTTAAACTTTGGGAGGAAGTGACACTTTATAGAGGAGGTTTTGATCAGAAAGAAGAAAACAAGCTTGAACATTCGGATCTGGATAAGGGCTCATCTGGGTCTCTAGGTGAAAAAATGCAAGTGCTATGGCCTTCTAAGCACAAGCAGGAAAAAACGAGAGTGCAAAAATGGAAATTGGTCCGGTCCTTAAGGGGTTAATCAGGAAACTGCAATCTCCATGGATACACACAATGAGATAATTACATTAGAATGGAAGTTGCGCGCATTACAGTTTCATTGTGTGACCTGATGCATAGAGACCTGGACTATAAGAGTAAATTGCCACTCTGATCAAGCAACGGGCTTTCATGACTAGTACACTTTAATATACCTTAGGGTCAAGACGCTAGAGATCTGGACATATACACTGTAGTTAAAATAAAGAATGGTTACGAAATAAAGTATAGCTGAACCCTAACGTTAACTTCTGTGGCCCCAATGTACAATTTGTAACAGGTTCCCCGCTTCTATATGTTGTTTAATAACAATGTATTTTATAGTATATGGCAACGGGGCTTTTGGGCCCTTCTTCTCCAGGGTCTGGGTGGGGCTCCTACCTCTTTACCCTCTTTACCCAATTTGAAATGTTATGTTGCTATCGTCAGAATAGAGGATAATTATCTGAAGGCAATAACTATGCAAGTGGGAGCAACCCCTTTAACCCCTTAAAGAAAGAGCCAATTTCGATTTTTGCACTTCAGTTTTTTTCCTCCTTGTGCTTAAAAGGCCATAGCACGTGAATTTTTTTCACCTAGAAACCCACATGAGTCCTTATTTTTTGCGCCACTAATTGTACTTTGCAATGGCAGGCTGAATTTTTTTCATAAAAAACACTGCAAAACCAGAAAAAAATAAATGTGTGGTGAAATTGGAAAAAACAAACAAAGGCATTTTGTTTATTTGGGGGTATTTGTTTTTACGCTGTTCGCCCTGGGGTAAAACTGACTTGTTATGCATGTTCCTCAAGTCGTTACGATTACAACGATATGTAACATGTATAACTTTATTGTATCTGATTGCCTGTAAAAAATTCAAACCATTGTTAACAAAAATATGTTCCTTAAAATCGCTCCATTCCCAGGCTTATAGCGCTTTTATCCTTTGGTCTATGGGGCTGTGTCAGGTGTCATTTTTTGCACCATGATGCGTTCTTTCTATCGGTACCTTGATTGCGCATTCACGACTTTTTGATCACTTTTTATTACAATTTTTCTGGATTTGATGCGACCTAAAATGCACAATTTTTCACTTTGGGATTTTTTTTTATGCTTACGCAGTTTACCGTGCAAGATCAGGAATGTGATTAATTAATAGTTCGGGCGATTACGCACGTGGCGATACCAAACATGTTTATTTATTTATTTCTAACATTTATAACTTTTATTAGGGGAGGGGGCTTTTTATCAATAATGACATTTTATTTATTTATTTCATATCCTAGAAACCCCCTGGGGTTAGGGTTATCCCCCCTGTGGTTAGGGTTATTCCCCCTGTGGTTAGGGTTATCCCCCCCTGGGGTTAGGGTTATTCCCCCCTGGGGTTAGGGTTATTCCCCCCTGGGGCTAGGGTTATTCCCCCTGAGGTTAGGGTTATTCCCCCTGGGGTTAGGGTTATTCCCCCCTGGGGTTAGGGTTATTCCCCCCTGGGGTTAGGGTTACTCCCCCCTGGGGTTAGGGTTATTCCCCCTGGGGTGGGGGTTATTCTCCCTGGGGGACTTCTAGTATGTGCACACTGATCTCTCATTGAGTTCTATGCTGTAGAGTTATACAGCATAGATCAATGAGATCGGCACCCGATTGCTTTCGGCTGCTGCAGCCGAAAACAACCGAGTGCCGAGCCGGGATCAGCTTAATTAGCGGGCACGGTGATCAGACCATGCCCACTAATAGCCACGGTACCGGGCTACATGCTGCACCTGGGACCACGGCGGTTCAGAGCGAGGTCGCCGCGCTGACCCCTCTGAAGTCCCCGAGGCGACCACAGGGCGTAAATATACGCCCTTTGTCTTTAAGGGGTTTAAAGGGGTTATCCAGTGCTACAAAAACATGGCCACTTTCTTCTAGAGACAGCCCCACTCTTGTTTCCAGCTTGGGCGGGGTTTTGCTGCTCAGTTCCATTGAAGTGAATGGAGCTTAATTGCAAACCGCACCTGAACTGGAGACAAGTCGTGTTGTCTCTTAAAGAAAGTGGCCATGTTTTTTGTAGCACTGGATAACCCCTTTAACTGAATCAACGCTACAGTATATCCTAGATACCACACTTCTTCTAGGACTAGGTAACACATGAGATGAGAAGTAAACTACTGCATAACAAAAACTACTACCTAACATATACAAACAGTTAATTTTTGAAGATCTAAACTAATATTTTTTCCAATATGAACATACTGTAATATTTCCAATAAACAACTACAAAATAAATAAATTATAGAGTAAGAATTTCATTTTTGACAGTTTTCTGAATCTTCTTGTTTAGATATGGAGGAGGTTATTGAATATTTCAGTATATTTCATCAGCAGATTTATAAAGCCATAATCTACGCTATACTCTATTCATATGTGAACATTGATCTTGGGTGATGAATACTTCTGGATACACACATTTCATCCTGCCTGAGATAAATTATTCAATGATAAATATAGACCTCTGCTGTGTGAGCTCTTCAGAAAAACGCCCATTCAAGTGTGAGTTCATGGTATAGGATCTTTACACAGCAGACTATATTAGTATCGGACTTTACTTTCTTGGTAGAGTTGAGAGAAGTTGGCATTCCAAGAAAGGTAATGCCAACCAAGACTTTTATAAACTCCTAGATTGCTTTATTAAATTTATTTATTAAAAACTACTACTACTTCCACTGTAGGATGGTCCCTGTCAGTATACAATACCACCTGTCCCCCGACCTGTTTTGGCCCATAGGCTGTCCCCCCCACCTGTTCTAGCCCACCATTTCCTATCTAAAGGGAATCTGTTTTTGCCTGATTTCTTGGCTCGGAAAATCCAAGGTTCGAACTCGAAAATTTCCGAACCTTCTGCATTAGATTGCTGATGTTTTTACGGTCCATAGGGAAGAGTGCCCGGGGACCGCCTAGAATTCCGGGATTCAGCCTATTACCTAGGCTGAATCCCAGAATTCCAAGCGGTCCCCAGGCCTGCTCCTCCTTTCCCATGGACCGCGAAGACATCAACAATCTAATGCGGAAGTTTCGGGAATGGTCGAGTTTGATCGAGGTTTGTTCAACTCTTGTCCTGAATAAAACTTTTTTTTACCCCACTCCCAGTCTAGTTTCTACACAGCTACCAACAATAAGGAACTACAGTACCTTGAGGACCACATCTTAGGGACCTATCCATAACACAGTCCAAACCTCCACATCGTCAAGGGTAAAAACAAGGAGGTCCCTCAGACTCTTAGATATAGTCTACATCGATCTGATGGTGATATAGAAGTCTATTTATCTTGTATGTAACAACTGTGTTTGGTTATTTGTGATCATCCCATTGGAAATAACACCTTCCTCCAAATTCATATCCAAATGGAGTTATGTTCTCCTGGATGCTGGGGTCTTGTTTTATTGTGTCAGACTCCACTTGCGAGAAAGTCCAACTTGGTTCGTCAAAATTTTGTTGCTTTAGATTTTTATACAATTTGTTGTATGAATATATATATTTTTTTAGCTTTCTCACAACTAACCCTTTAATGGCCCTTAGAGGCCTCCGACAGCTACTTCAATGAACACAAATCAAAACGATATCGCTGCCCCAAGCGCTTAAGAGTAAATTCAATATTGACTTGATTGAACTTACATAGTTAGATACATCTTTTTGCTCTTTGTTGATGTGTCTGTTTTTTTTTTTTTTTTTTTTTTAAATCACCAATGCTTCGCTATAGAGATGTTTATTTCTACTTCCCGTCTATTTATTCAGAAGATGTTTAAAATATTCACAGTCTTGCCTAAGATACAGGTACTGGTGTGTCCAGGCCTCGGGCAAAACTCTGATTTTGTCTCCAGGTCATCTTGGCGAAGGACAGAAGGCATGTTATTAGAGATCTGCTACAAGAAGAGGAATATTCTTCATGGTAAATGCTTGGGGCAAAAGTCAATAAATTAGAATTCATCTGCCTGAATCGCACTAGAGAAATGACCTCCGAAAGGCCATGCTTCATTCAAAGATCCATCACATCAAGGTATAGAAACCTTGAGGCTCCTTAGAATTGGTTTGGGGTTCGTTATATTGATATTCTAAATAGTAGCAAAGGTCAAGTAACTCATCATAAAGTTATGGAAAGTAATGCTAAGTGAAATAAGCAGATAGATAGATAGATAGATAGATAGATAGATAGATAGATAGATAGATAGGAGATAGATAGGAGATAGATAGATAGATAGATAGATAGATAGATAGATAGATAGATAGATAGATTGATAGATAGATAGATAGAGAGATAGATGGGAGATAGATAGATAGATAGATAGATAGATAGGAGATAGATAGATAGATAGATAGATAGATAGATAGATAGATAGATAGGAAATAGATAGATAGATAGATAGATAGATAGATAGATAGCAGATGGATAGTAGGAATGGTCCGAATCTTCCGAGGTTCGGGTTCATATGAACCCGAACGCCTGGCATCAGATCCCCGCTGTCTGGCCGCTCCATGCAGCAGGTGGATACAGCGGGAGGACCGCCTGGAAAACTGGGATACAGCGTATGGCTATGGCTGTATCCCAGTTCTCCAGGCTGTCCTCCTGCTGTATCCACCCTCTCCACGGAGCCGCTAAAAGGTTTGGACCATCCCTAATGGATAGATATCATAATAGATATATAGATAGATAGATAGATAGATAGATAGATAGATAGATAGATAGATGGGAGACGCTAACCATTCAAGTAGTCTTGGGCTGCTTATAGTGGTTCTGCAGTAGGGGCCGGGTGGTCAGCTCCGGTGCCAGAACATATTCTACTTTACACTAGCCCTGCCCACTTCATCCTGATAGGCTGGTATAGGAAAGCATTGCAGTGTGAGCTCCTCCTCTCCTTTAGCAGTCACTAGGGGGCGCAATCTCAGCTTCCTGTGTGAGAAGCTGAGAGCACATATAGAGTTACAGTGGTGGGGCACGCTGGAGCTGCTTTCTCAGAGCTTAGCTCTCCCTTTCAGTCTTAGCAGATACTGTTGACCAACAACATCCATTCCAGACTGTCCCTCTGCACCACCAGTTCATGCAAGCTCCCCAACTGTATGTGCCCCCACAAGTATAAGGGAAGGGTTATAATTGTGATCCCCAAAACCGCCTCTTGTTTATGTCCTCAGTGTTTTACAGACTATTATATTGAGATAAATAGTTCATTGTACTAGTACTGTCTTATGCTGCAGACATTCTGTATACAAACTTCCACTTAAAAGGTACGCAAAAGATTTTTTTTTCCAATCAACTGGTATCAAAAAGATATACAGATTTGTAAATTACTTTAATTTTTTTTTTTTTTTTTTTTAAATCAAGTCTTCCAGCACTTATCAGCTGCTATGTGTCCTCCAGGAAGTGGTGTATTCTTTGCAGTATGAAGGAGTGCTCTCTGCTGCCACCTCTGTCCATGTCGAGAACTGTCCAGAGCAGAAATGTTTTATCTATCTATCTATCTATCTATCTATCTATCCATCTATCGCTCATTCTAGCTTTTCTGCTGCCTGAAATCTTAAAGGAGAAGTCAGGCAAAATTTTTTATTTAAGTATTGTATTGCCGCCCAAAAGTTATACAAATCACCAATATACACTTATTACAGGAAATGCTTATAAAGTGCTTTTTTCCCTGCACTTACTACTGCATCAAGGCTTCACTTCCTGGATAACATGGTGATGTCACTTCCTGGATAACATGGTGATGTCACTTCCTGGATAACATGGTGATGTCACTTCCTGGATAACATAGTGATGTCTTTTCCTGAATAAAATGGTGATGTCGCTTCCTGGATAACATGGTGATGTCAAGACCCAACTCCCAGAGCTGTGTGGGCTGAGGCTGCTGGAGAGGATAATGGCCAGAGGGATGCTCAGCGTCCCTCCAGTGCCCTGTGTCCCTCAGTGTCCCTCTGCCATCATCCTCTCCAGCAGCCACAGCCCACACAGCTCTGGGAGTCGGGTCGTGACATCACCATGCTATCCAGGAAGTGACATCACCATGTTATGCAGGAAGTGACATCACCATGTTATGCAGGAAGTGACATCCCCATGTTATCCAAGAAGTGACATCACCATTTTATCCAGGAAGTGACCTCACCATGTTATTCAGGAAGTGACATCACCATGTTATCCAGGAAGTGAAGCCTTGATGCAGTAGTAAGTGCAGGGAAAAAAAGCACTTTATAAGCATTTCCCGTAATAAGTGTATATTGGGGATTTGTATAACTTTTGGGTGGCAAAACAATACTTTAATAAAAATGTTTGCCGGACTTCTTCTTAGAAGAATACTCCAGAGATTTTTTTTCCCCTTTTTTAAATCAAGTTAACTGCTGTCAGAAAGTAATACAGATTTGCAAATTACTTTTGCAAATCTCCTGCAAAAAGTGGTATTTTCTTTCCAGTCTGACACAGTGCTCTCTGCTGCCACCTCTGCAGAGGTGGCAGCAGAGAGCACTATGTCAGACTGGAAAGAATACACCAGCCCTGCAGTACATACAGCAGCTGATAAGTACTGGAATATTTGAGATGTTTAAATAGAAGTAATTTGCAAATCTGTATAACTTTCTAATAACAGTTGATTTCTCTGGAGGACCCATTTAAGATATCAGCCAACAGAAAACCTCAAATCGGTCCTAGATAGATATATAGTAATAGTTTTGCATAGTAGAATCATTCTTCACGAACGAGTTAATAAAAATGTTATTATTAGGAGAAGCGTTGCACTTTTGGACCTCATTCCAGTTTGTGACCTCGATGATGATCTTTCTTAAATGGCAATAAGATTCTTTTACTACATCTGTCACGGCACAGCCTGTGCTCTATAATTTCATACATAAACTCTGAAACTTTTATACAGCAGATCTATTGATTTTCGGCCACTTTCATCTGCGGATAAATACAATTTTCTGACATCTGTGATTCTTACAAATGAAGGGAGATAGACTGGAATCTACATTTTTAGACTAAATACATTCTGAAAAAGATTTTTTTCTGTCAATCCAGAAAAAAAAAAACTCGTCACCTTTCCTTTGCTGGCGCTGAATGTGTTTCATTCATATAGGAAGGATCTGTGAGACATTAGCATGAAGAGAAGAATATCCAATTCTTACAGAGATGAATGTCCTTTAATAAAGCATCTGTTCCATTATTCCCAGAATCCTGTGTGTCGTATCGCTGATGGGGTTTGAAATAAGCTTGGCCCTTATTTATTCGGGATCTCAGATGTGGCTGTATGACGCCTGTCTCCTGGCGACACCTGCATAGTATTTATTTGTTTGCATGTTTTATATTCAATATTGGAAATTGAAAACCTGACATTTCACATTGGAGCAAAAAAAAAAAAGAAGTTTTTTTCTTCTAAAGATTCAGAATATAGAGATTTAAAGAGCAGGAATAGCCAATAAATCCTAAAAAATAGTACAGGACCTCTGCCCCGCCCTTGGTCATTGCCCCGCCCCTGAGGGTCTGCTCTGGATATAACACAGTGTTACACAAAGCATCTGCATTTATAGCCTTGGGATGTCAATCCCGCTGTGTGTATGTAATCTGATTGAAAATTACAGGGAAGGATCCTTAGCGGATTTAGCGTGGAATCCGCTGCTAATCTTGTGTGTGCATTTGTACCCTTAGGCTACGTTCACACTACCTAAGCTACGTAATAATCACGGCCGTTGTTGCTGATTTGCAACAACGGCCGTGATAACTACATAGCTTACTTAGTACTGCCTTCACTGGAATCCCGGACGGAGTGTATACAAATAGTATACACTCCAGCCGGGATGCCTAGCGGCGCAGCGAGAGACTGACATGTCACTTTTTTATGGCTGATATTTAGTTAATAGCGGTCGCAGAAAACCCTGTCAGTACATACAATGGAGAGTGCGGCTTCGACCACACCCTCCATTATGTTCAGCGGGGAATTCTGGTGCGGGCACGCACAAATGCACCCGCATCAGGATTCAGTGGCGGTAAAGATTATCTGGGATGATCTTTTCCGACACCATCTGTTTGGTGACCCGGACGGGTTACGGAATGGCTGGTGTCTTACCACGTCTTACTAGAATGGACGTCCATATCTGATTGCAGTTCCTGGAGCCATCAGAGGGTTATCCTAAGGCTTACTTTTGGCATACCCAGCAAACAGCTGATTTTATTATTTAAAGCTAGTACCCACCAGGCATTTTCAAGCCAGCATGAAATGTAAAATTACATGGAAGTCATTGTACTTGTTTCTTTTCCTGGCACCTAGAGGTCCGTCCCTAGTGGAGGCTTCTCTTGGCACTGGGACTGACGATCCCAAATCCTGCTATTATACAAACAATATATTCCCATTATGTCCTATTCAAGCAGAAAAATCAGATGAGCATATTCATAGAAACGACTGCATAACGGTTCATCTGTATAAGCAGCGTATGTGTTGATCTGACAGCTCAAGTGGTTTATATTTACTTGAGTAAAAAAGATTATCTGGAGATTTGAGTTTGGTTGGGGTAAACTGTCAGATAAGGAGAATATTATTCCTCCCACCAAAAGTTCTTCTGTCTGTGTGATGTTTAGCTGGGAGGAGACGTCGGAATTGTTTTCTCATGTTGTGAAGTAATACGAACGCTTTCTTAACCACTGAAGTACAAGATATCTAGCTGGGAGTACTGAAATGTCTGGAGATCATACGGCGCTCGGGCTGTATGCCTGGGGAAGGCTGCCAAATAAACAATACTATATTTTAAAGGCAAATAATGACAGAATTGCTGTTTTTCCCATTCCATTTAGAAGGAGTTAAACAATGAATGTGATATATATATATGTACATACAGTGCATCATTATGAGCGAAGGCCCCCAGGGGTCCAGACTTCCATACGCTAACTCAGTTAGATCCCTTTGGAATGTGATCTCCGGACCTCGAGATACTGCTGTGTCAAACGCAACAATGGTAAGAAAGGGCTACACAGCTGTTGTGCAGTGGCATAGCTACCGTGGAGGCAGACCACACAACTGCTATGGGGCCCGTGGGGTAGGGGGCCCAGCGAGATGTGGTCTGCCTACATGGTAACTACAGCTCACAGCACTCACTGCAAGCCCCTCTTGTGGCCAGAGGCAGCATTGCACCTCCTGCTACAAGAGCCCCCTGATGCCCATACTGACATGACCTGGCCCAATCCCTCAGCGTTTAATTCTTCCAGCTCCACAGAGTACGGAAAGCAAGGGGGATTGTGCTGAGTCATGTGACTGTGTGTGTGTGTGTGTGTGGGGGGGGGGGGGGTCATACAGGATTCATAGGGCCCTGTACAGTTCCTTGCTATTGGGCACCATGGATCCTAGCTACGTCTGTGGTGTTGTGGCAAGACAGCTGATGTAAACAAGTCCCTGACTTGCTTTATCTGCAACATTGTAGCTTTACTGTAATGCTGGGAGGGTTATTCTGGTGAACTCACTAAAAATTGCTACAATGTTGCAGATAAAGCCAGCCAAGGACTTACATCAGATGTCTCAGAAGGACGGGGGGGGGGGGGGGGGGGACAGCGAGAAAAGCTCACACACAGATTTTTCTGTTTACAGCAGAAAGCAGCAGCCGAGAACTGGGGGAAGGAGACAGAATAGATAATAACAATTATGGAAGGAATTGCTAGTCTAACCATGGGCAGTAACATATTAAAAGTTATGTTTGAGTGGAATAGCCTTTTAATAACTGTATCTGTATTTTCCGATGTACATAAATGTTATTTACTAGATGGCGGGTATAGGGCTAAAGTTTAACTTCACAGTTTACAGAAAGAAACAATGATTTTTACCTTTTAAATAAAACCTCTGTCACACTTTTAAGAAGCAAGAAATCCTCTCTGCGGTTAAGCAGCTATGTTATACAAGGACACTCTACATCTCCTTTCCAATTCATTACGGTTTTAAAATAAAGCAGGTGTGACAGATAGTTCTGAGCTGCAAATAATGTTCTACAATCTCGCAAGATTTAAAGACGCCCCTAAAAAGTGAACATTTATGTATGCCAGAATGCTTGCTAAATCGAATAGCTTACTTAGATTGCACTGTCATAAAGCATGACATTTGCTGCCGAGAAAGAAGGCCCGAGATTTTAGCAAGACCCGAAGCAGAAATTGAAGATTCTTCACCCATAACTTTTAGCCCTTCTTTGAAAAGTTCCATCATGGGTAGAGGTGATGGAAAATAATAAACAGGCTATACTCACATCCCACAATCCCCTGCCACTATTGTACCGATGTTCCTAGTCTTCTTCTGGTCTCTACTTTATTTAGGTTATTTGCAATCTGAAACACACAGGACCTTCCCACAGGACCTTCCCACAGGACCTTCCCCCAAATTGGTGGCCGTGTCCTCTCTCAGTCATTGATTGGTATATCAGGAAGGTCCTGTGGGGGCAGCATGACACTGAGCCTGGAGAAAGTGGACACCAGCAGAGGACCATAAGCATTGCTCTAGACCAGAGGTCTCAAACTCGCGGCCCTCCAGCTGTTGCCAAACTACAATTCCCATCATGCCTGGACAGCCAAAGCTAAAGCTTTGGCTGTCCAGGCATGATGGGAATTGTAGTTTGGCAACAGCTGGAGGGCCGCGAGTTTTGAGACCCATGCTCTAGACGCTACTGGGACTGGAGCGGGTGACTATAAAGTTTGTTAATTTTACACTGTCCCTAGCCATGGAGCACATTTTTGTTTAAAGGGATTATATGGGATAAGAGAAACATGGCTATTTTTGTAATTCTTTCCATTTTTAATGTCTGCTACTGCAGTTCAACCATATATACTGTATGTTGCTTGGTTGTAATACCAGACAGTTCCCTTAGGCATAGAGGATAGGTAATAAGTAGTCGATCTGTGGAGGTCCAATAGCTGGGACTACCTCTGATCATGGTGTGGTGTGCAGTGGTGTGCAAATTGAGCAGTGGTCAGGCATGCACAGGGCCACTCCATTTGCGCTCTATGAAACTGATGAAAATAGCCAAGTATAGTTGTGGGCACGCCAAGGAGTGAATGGAGCAGCAGAAAGCATTCTTAACCGCTGTTCCATTAACATGGTGGACAAGGGACTGTAGGTGTAATAGCTGCATCCGTTCAGAATTCTTTCTGTATGTGGTTCTATCATGCCAAGCTGGGTTCTAGCCAAGACTTTATTGCTTGCTATTGGTCTCTGTTGAGCGTACTAGCACTTCATCTGTATCTCGAATGTCGTTTATTCTGACCTCTGCTATTGCCACGTGACTATTCTTTTGGTTCTGATTCTGTACTTTGCTGCCCAACCGTTAATGACCCTTGGTTTATTTACTACTAGTACTTGACTGTTTGACTTGTATGCGTTTTTTGTATTCACCTGTGGCACAGGAAAGCACTGTCTACAAGTTGTCCTCTACTACTTAGGGTTATTGACGCAAGCATGTAGGGAGAGCTGAGTGGGCCAAACATCAGGGCTCACTGTCCTTTACCCCCCCCCCCCATTGTTTCAAGCAGCAAAAATTTGCATAACAATAAGTTAATTGTAATAACATCTTTTTACATGTTTTGTTACCATGACCCTTGAAACAAAAATGGAATTGGTTTGAGTAATGTAAGGTTCTTTACAACAGCATTTGCCATTCGGCAGAAAAATAGTAGCCCTAGCCTAGCCACAAACTTAAAAAAGTTGGGGAAGAATATTCTTATAAACTTTAGTCTACTGTGCAACATATATATATATATATATATATATATATATATATATATATATATATATATATATATATATATAAAACAAAATGTTTCAATATGATGTTACTTGAAATTAACATCACTCCATGAAAGCATTATTCCCCCATTGAATATTACTTTCTAGCCGGCAGTTCTAAAACCAGCAGATGTCTACATTTTACCAATGAGAGTTTTCCTTCTGGGGGAAAAAACAACAAAAAACAAAACAAACAGAATATAACAAAAAGTACTTTAAAAAGTGCAATAGAAATTTAACAACTTTCTATTCGCAAACAAAAGACATACTACTATTCTAGAGGAATAAACAAAAGAACGGCCGTGTAGGATGCTGTGCTATTGATTCGGCTACAAAACACTTCAAAGATTTTCAACTGGCGGGAAGTTGTGAAGCTATTCATGGTAAATTTTCCTTTTTTTTCCCATGCCACTTCTTGGTAAGTAGGGAAACACTATCGACTTTGCTCACTTTGGGGTCTAGGACTGATCGCTTCATGGGAAGATGTGTGACTGTAAAAGTTGAAGGGAAAACAAATCAACTCATATATTTTAAAAAAGAGGCAAAATCGAATATAATATAACATAATATAACGTAAGATAGCTCAATATGATCTATGTATATATATACATTTTTTTCTTTCTTTTTTATATATATATATATATATATATATATATATATATATATATATATATATATATAAAAAAATAGAACGACCAATGAGATCAAATATTCATTATCAGGCATTATGTTATAGCCTTGTGCACAACAACTGTATTTATTTATTTACTTATTTATTTCTGTATTTTCAATAACATAACATAATACTGTTTGGCTTCTTTGTAGTTCTATATGAGTTCCATTTAAGTTCTATATGTAGTTCCCCTGCAGTTTAGCCTCCATACTGTATACTTCCGTCGCCCCTCTGTAGTTCTCCCCCATTCTGTATACCTCTCTCTTCCCTCTGTAATTGTTCACCCATACTGTATACTTCCCCCCCACAGGTAGTTCTCATACTTTATACCTCCCTCCTGTAGTTGCCTCATGTACCCTCCATCGCCCATATTCAATGTCCCATACTGTGCATCTTATTACTAATCCTGCTCCCCCTGCAACTTGTGTTGAGCAGGTAGGCCATAGTATTACATGCCTGGCACCAACTAGCTGATGCTCAGCCACCCAGTGTCAGGGAGCTGGTCAGCTGACTTTAACAAGGTTAAGGCTCTTATTTTAAAAAAGGAAAAAGATTAAAAAAAATATTTTGTCAGCTCACCCTTCCTGGTAATGGGGACTGAAGGCCTCCGGTGGAGCACGGAAGTAAGTGGGCCGATTCCCGTCCAAGAATATTCACTGAATACAGAAAAAATATCCAGCTCCAGCAAGTGCATTAAAAAGTTTATTCCAAAAGCATAAAGTAAAAAAAACGTGGATATCCAGGTATAACGCCTAGGTTTTATTTTGGGGTAGGTCTTATTTCCGGAGAAATATGGTAAGTGCATATACAGGTTGAATTGCATTTAGAAAATTAACATGTATGGGTATGGGTAGACTTTTTTCTGTAGATTGATGAAACCTGAGGAGGGACACCTCTCATTGAAGCCAGTGGCCCCCAACTCATGCCCATTCTAGGTATCACAAACTAGGGATCTTCCTGTAGCAAATCCTTAAGAATAACAAGAGAGAAAAAGGCCTCTTCCATTAGTGCAACTGGATGCTGCAACCTTTCAAGTCTTTTCTTACCATATTTCTTGTCCGTAAAAAAAACAAAAAAAAAAAACATTTTGAACTTTACGTTTTGGAGGATGACCACATATCACCTGACCATGTTGTCCAATCATGGCCTGAGTTGTGACATGAAATCAACTGATTCAATTGATCACTCCAGTCAAGTGACAGTGCCACATTGTCAGTACAGATGACATACCTTATCATCATGCATCAGCCCATGTAGACCATGGTGGTCTCAGAGAGTTAAACTGCTTGGATGACATGAGTGTATATGACACCAAACGTTTATTTTAAGTACATGGTCACATTTTTGTCCTCTAGTTTCAGCAGATGAGGTCAGATTTTTATTTTTATTCAAGTTTAAAACTGTAGAGAACCAGAAAAGTTTTACGGTACACATTATTTGCTTGGGCTACGTCCGATAAGGATCATCTTCCAAATTATCCTTAACAAAGGCCTTTGCACTCTGTTCTTTAGCAAGTAAGTAAAGCGGCCATTGTCACAGCTAGAATCAATTTATATCTACAGATGAAATAAAATGAAAGACCAGCACACACAAACCATAGATGAATGAGATATAAACCGGGTGACCCTGAGGGGTTACATTATATTCCTATGGGCTACTTTATCCTAGCTGAAAATTGGTTCTGGGGCTGAAGAAGACATGATTCGGAATCTCTACTAAGAGCTCTGCAAATCAATCAGACACAACTACATCCCGGACAATTTAAAATCAAAAGTCACAAAATCTGAGCTTGAGGACGGCTCCTAAGAGTCACTCATTTTTTTTAATTCCCTATATTTTTCTACTTCACCAAAGACATAATTTTAATAATCTAATGTCGCACTATTAAAACATTACTAGGTAATGTACATTTCGTAGTAATCACGGCCGTTGTTGCTGATACGTAGTGCTGGCGTCTATGGGATCCCAGCCACGGTGTATACACATGGGGGAAATTTATCAAAGGGTGTAAAATTTAGACTGGTGCAAACTGCCCACAGCAACCAATCACAGCTCAGCTTTCCTTTCAGCACTGCCTAAAGCTGAGCCGTGATTGGTTGCTGTGGGTAGTTTGCACCAGTCTAAATTTGACACCCTTTGATAAATCTCCCCCATAGTATACACTCCGGCGACAATCCCTAGCAGCACCGCAAAAAACTGACATGTCAGTTTTCTGTGGCCACTATTCATTAAATAGTGGCCGCAAAAAAACTGTCAGTGCACACAATAGAGCGTGCGGCTCCAGCCACATGCTCCATTGTGAGCAGCGGGAAATTCAGTTGCGGGCGCACACTAATGCCCCCGCATCCGAATTCAACGGCAGTAAAGATCATCCAGCCAGTACTGCAGTACAGGCCGGGATGATCTTCTCTGACATCGGCCTTTCTGTTACCCCGCTGGGTCACAAAACGTCCGGTGTCTTACAGAGTGGGAACATGGAAGCGATGGTTTAAATGGATACAGTGTAATACTTTTTCTGACCTGTGGAGGCTTTGTAGATTAATTGAACACTTGCTGTCAAGCTTCCCCAAGTGATATTACCTTATCAAAAATTGATAAAATCACTATAATAAAGAGTTGGAACAAGTGCCTGGTTGAGCAAAACTCGCCAACTTGCAGCCTTTTCTTCCTCTTTACAGGACATGATCTTCATAGTTAGTCTATAGAGCTCATCCTCAGCACTGAGGTGGAGATCACAGTGATCCGGGGAGTAAAGGGAGGGGCAAAGAAACTAAAACAAATCCATTTAATATACAAGCTAAAGGTGAACCATCTTTGACTGTTAGCCAGGGGTGTATAGCCTTTATTCTACAGTCTACAGACTGCTTTGTCAGAGTGTTCTACATCAATGATGTGCAAACTTAGGCTTTGTTTACACCGCGTGTGAGACCGGCCGTTCCGTGACTTAAGTACCGGCCGGGTGATCTTTCCGGCCACGGAGCTCTGATGCGGGCGCATCAGCTCGCGCCTGCATCAGAGCTTCCCATAGCCCACAGTGAACTGACAGGTCTTTCTGCAGCCGGAATTTACTGAATTCTGGCCGCAGAAAACTGACATGTCAGTTTTTTCCGGCGCCGCATGGGATCCCGGCCGGAGGGCATACTATGTGTGTACGCTCCGGCCGGGATCCCATTGAAAATAAGGCTATGTTCCCCCCATCAAAACTACGGCCGTAGTTCTGCGGCGAGAACTACGGCTGTAGTTTTACGTAGTGTGAACATAGCCTTAAATTGTATACATGCCTTGGCAGTGATTTTTAATTAAAAAAAAAAAAAAAAAAAATTCCTACCAATAAGCTGCTACTCAAATATATAAGTAGAGATGAGCGAAGCAAATCTGGCTAATCAAAATCCGATGCAAATGGGGCCGGCAATTCTCTTTGTTCTGCAAAGCAAATTCCCACCAATTTATTAGGAAAGTTTGCAAAAAAAAAAAAAAAAAAAGGGGCAGGGGGGCACACATGCTTTCTGTAGCATCACTGGGCACGAGAAAGGGACTAACCATAATTCCTAGCACCTGTCCAATAAGCTTCAGGTCCATCTGTGATGTCAGCCCCTCACCCTCTATATAAGGAGGTTCGTAAAGGAGGCGGACAATCGGCTGTGTGTGGAGGAGAGAGACGGATGGCAGCAAGCAGCTACAGCAGAGCAGGGAGAGACTAACAGAGTGATATAGGGGCAGAGAGGAGAGGATAGGAGAGCTGTTTGTGGGTGATTGAATGTTGTAGCCGCCAACCAAGTGTCCAGTTTACCAAGTAACTGGGTGCCTATAGGAATTCACTGGGACCAAGGAAGACATAGTCCATATTATTCTTTTACTGGGCACTGTACACTCCTATGGCGTTATACCAAATTACTGGGACCAGTGAATGAAGAGTGCGCCTTAGGCTAGGTTCACATCACGATTCTGCAATTTGTCTCACTGTATACATTTAGCAAAGCGTACAGAAAACCACGTCAACCACGTTTTTGTGTATGTTTCAAAATGTAAAAAAAAAACGCATTCGTTTTGATTGTTTCTCTTTTCTTTATAATGTAAGTCAACGGAGAACTGATCAAAACAGATGGCACGCAACAGCATCCAGTTTTACCATCCATTGTTGTATGCATTTTTTTCAAAGAACAGATACATTAAATGGATAGCAAAATCGTGATGTGAACCTAGCCTTACATAATCAGTGCTTGCACTCCAGTCCTACTGTGTTATATAAGTTGAGTTTCATTAGCTTGGATGATTGACTTTTTTTTAAAATTTTTTTTACACTTTTACAAGAACATGGGTTGACAAAATTGTCCTTCTGTAATAGTCCCAGTATTGTAGCTACTATAGTTTGGCTGTTTTATTGAAATTAGTTAGAATTTGATTCACGAATATTAACTAATTTGACCCGAAATTCCCAAAATTTGTGAAACAAACTTCTTCACTGCTTCACACATGTCATCATAAGTAGTGTTGAGCAAGCACTCATTATGAGCAAGTCAAGCGTTCTTCCATGCTAAACTGCTTGGTACGAGTAATAAACCCCATAAAAATCAATGAGAGACTTTAGCATTTAACCAGGTGCACGTAATCTGATCCTACAGTGAGCTGATATATCCTGGTATGATGGAAGTACAAAGTACTACTAAACTGATTCCATTTTATTTAACCCCTTAAAGACTGGGCCAATTTAAATTTTTGCGCTTTCGTTTTTTCCTCCTTGTGCTTAAAAGGCTATAGTGCTCGCATTTTTTCACCTAAAAAACCCACATGAGTCCTTATTTTTTGTGCTGGGGTTAGGGTTATTCCTGCAGGGGAACTTCTAGTATCACTGCTCTGATCTCTCATTGAGATCTATGCAGTATAGATATACAGCATGAGATCCATGAGGTGTTCTATTGCTCTCGGCTGCTGCAGCCAGGAGCAATAGATTATCGAGCCAAGATCAGAGCCATTACATTGCAGACCCCGGACTGGACCAGATGTGGGGATCGCTCCTCCTTTGTCAGCTGCACGTAAAAGGCTAATTAGCGGGCGCAGCTAGTTGCTGCGGTCCTGGGCTGCAGATAGCACCAGGGATCGCAGTGGTTCAGAGTGGGGTTGCTGTGCAGCCCCCTCTGAACACACTTAACGTACATTTTCGCCCTTGGTCATTAACGGGTTGATACAGTTGATTAAAAAAAAAAGTGGTCTAAACAATTTTTGTTCGTGTTTCATAACTTTTTTTTTTTTTAACTTGTCAGTCCTTTTAATCTTATTAACAGACTTCAAAAAACACCATAATAAGATAAAACACATTTGACTTTCTAGAATAAAGAATAATATTTATTTGTAGCGGCGTTTAAAAAGGAACAAAAATGTGAAAGCCCATCGGCAAAAAATAATATACATGCTAACACGAAACACATGCAGCTTTGTAATGAAATAAGACAGTTTAAAAACTCTTTGCAACTTGAGGAAATTCCCAAGAAGCCAGCTAATTGGACCCAAGAGACATGCTAACAATATCGAGGTACACGCTGTAAGAGATAGACTGCAAAAACTACATGTTATTTTAGTCAAATAGATTATTTTCTAAAATGATTTTGCCAAACTATCCCGAAACTTTCCTCCCTTGTGGATAGCTCCTACGAATTTAGAATTAGTTTTCTACATTATAAAATTGTGCAAGTATTATGTTAAATCATATAGTAGAAACCAAAAATGATTTACCTGTTCTTACTGGGAAAGGAGTTTGTGATTCCTTGGCGGAGATTGTTATTCCTTTGTGCTTCTCCCACTCTTGGTCTATGGATGGACCTTTTTGAAGTTATAGTTTTTTTTCCTCATTCCTTATGCCTCCAACCTTCATATAGATGCATAAATGTGTATAGAACTTGTACAGGATGTCAGTTTTGTGCGGCCGCTATTCATTGCCACACAGACCTGTCAGTTCACACAATGGCGAATGTGGCTGCAGCCGCACTCTCTATTGTATGCAATGGTGAATTGGGATGTAGGTGCACATGGGTGCGCCCGCATCCCAATTCAACATATATGAAGTTCATCAGGCCGAGATCATCTTCACTGACACTGGTTGTTCTGTGACTCGGCTGGGTCTCAGAACGGCCGATGTCTTACGATGTGGGAGTAAAAAACATAATACCTACAAATTGTCCGATGACCAATCCTAGGTCCACTCATAAATCAGGAAGTCTTCCCAATACAGCGCTCATGAAAAAAAAAAAATAGTTGAAAAAGTTTGTTACTGAAACCTTCCATGGTGGAATAAAGGCTCTTGTTTTGATGAATTAAAAAAGTTTAGACTAGTAAATGTTTTCTATAGCTGATTGCCAGGGGTTTCCCAGACCCATATAAATCAGTGGACTTCCAGGCTGGTGTTATTTTGTTGGGATAACCCCTTTAACCCCTTCATGACCAAGGTCATTGATGCTTGGATGTCTAGGTGACACTGAAGCAGTGTTGCCTCCTCGCCATATAAGACTCATACCACTTTTACTTTTCCACTTACAGGGCTGGTTGAGGGCTTATTTTTTGCCCAACAATCTCTAGTTTTTATTAGTATGATATCGCTTTTGAATCCTTTTTTTTTCTGAAACATATTATAAAAAATCTGTAATTCTGGTATATTTTTTCCCTCTTTTTGTTTACACCTTTCTTCGTGTAGGACAAATATTATGATATTTTAATATATGAGACAATTTTGCATGCTACGCTATAGAATAGGTTTATTTATTTATTTACATATTTGTTATTTTATAATGGGCAAGGGGTTAATTTTAACTTTTACTAGGGGGTTTGTTTTATAAAGGGTATTTTTTATTTTTATAGTATTTTTTACTTTTTTTTTTTTTAACAGTTACATATGTAATCATTAGATAGCATAGCATAGCTCAGTACTATCAGTAATCTGTACATAGTCTGCCTGACAGCATATTCTATCGACAGATCACCGATCGAACAGGACGGAGGTAAACAGCTTTCCCCCGCCTGTCATTGATCGGAACCCCCACAGCCAGTATTTGGGACGTGAAGGGGTTAAGTTAGAAAAAAAGTACAGTGTGTTCCTTCATACTGTTCCACACCCGTATTTTAACAAAATATTGTAAGATATGTATTGAAAAAAATCACCACCTTTTTACAATGTTAGCAGTATCGGTACTAAAGCTTAATTTGCAATAATAAGATTAAAAGAGAGATATAGATACAATCAATCTTCTCCATCTTCTTCTTCTTATTATTATTATTATTACTATAGAAATTACAGCTGAAGAATATAGGTAAGAACCTTTGTTGACGAAGGAAATGTCATGATACCTGATTGCTCTATAGAATACCATTAGTTATAGGGTTTGTGTTTTTTTTGTTCTTTTTTAATATTTTACTGTTTTGTGTCAAATTGGGATATTTTATATACGACAGTCTACTCTTTTTTTTTTTTTTTATATCCAAGAAAGACCCTCAGAAATAACCAGTCCAATTTCCAATGCAATTCAGTATTTTCCACAGACCTTGATTTTAGTAGAACCCAGATTTGTATATACTTTACAGCTTAGGTGTTTGCCTTTCATGTGATACCAATATCGACTCATTAGCCATACATAAGAATCTGTTTCGGCTTCAAATATCTGGGAATTTCCATGAAATTTATATTATTTCTTTGAATTTACTTATTCAACATTTTTTCTTTTTAAATTTCTTTTTTGGGAGTAAAAAAAAAAAAAAAAATTTCAATCATGCACGGCAAATTTGAACTTGATAAAATGTTTTGCGGAGCGTGAGGCTCGGAGTGTATCAGTAACATTATTTGTCATTAGGAAATTGCACAAGATAATCACGTAATCATAGCATTTGAGTAAAATTAACAGACAAGGATAAAAGATTACAGATAAAATGCTGAAAACTTGGATAACACTTAACATTTCTTCCCGGGGGAAAAATGTTTCAGAGGAGGATGAGTAAAGTGATTTATAAGTTTAACTTTTTCTTCTGATGTCTAATTTGCTCTTTCTACTTAGAGTTAAATTGCTTATACATGCACATGGGGAAATGACGAGAGGAGGGAGCCTCATATTTTAATTAAGAAAGATATGCAAAATGGTAATAGAGCAATTCAAATGCATTAGACACCTTCTAAATCTCCAGCCGTAAATTCATGTGTCTAGCGGGGCAATCTCTATTTGAGATCATCATTTCAAAGCAGTCTAGTAACACTGGGAAGTGTCCTAGAATAATTTACTATATCATGGTTCTTAACGGTGTGATAATTGTTGCCATTTCACATACAGCTCTATTTTTTCATTAGTAGTCATCAGTTATAATACAAATTCGAGCAATAAAAAGTAATTAGTAAAATCAGACTTTTTTTTTTTTGTTTTTTGGAGATTAGTCTATGGGCTCATTTCCTTTCCTTTGGGTCATCAAGGCCCATGGCAGTAAGAGGTAAGGAGAAACCCTTCCCTAGCAGGAAATCCTGTGCCGCATGGCCTGTAAGTCTTTGGAAAAGCATTGCCGGCTTAGTTATGAGCGGCAGGTTGTGAATGGAGATTGTGGTCTGTAGAAAAGAAGACAATATGGTTGAATCTGTGGTAAAAGAGTGGTAATAACTGAATGTGACCAGAATGCAGTTATTAATACACTGCAATTATTTCTGTATGAAGAAGTAGATAATTTTCATATCACAGAACAAGCAAAGTACGGTCATAGGTGAAATCTCCTTTACAATATAGTTCTAATTGAGCTTTATAAAACATCTAATAGCAATTGACCTGTAGATTATACAGTACACTGGATTTGTTATATCCAAAAAGTTTAAAATACATATTAAAAAAGAAAGAAAGAAAGAAATGTGCTGTATTACTCATAGAACACAGTTACAGTCAATTTCACACTAGGAAAATCCCTAAAAATTAACTTAAAAAAAAAAAAATATATAAAAGCTTTAAAGTTTGACTGGGAAACCCTTATATTACACCATTATTCTACAATTTGGGAAGTTATCTTAAAGAATTTTAAGATGTAATACTAAGTTTGACCACATGGTGTGCTAATAAAGCAATAGTAGATTTTTGATTAGCAGTGTAATGTCTGTCCTAGGATTGCTAGGAGTCCTAAGATTGTCACTCTGTCCATATGTAATGAACAGAGATCAATAAGTGTACTTGTCATCTACTGTATGCCCTGCAGGAAGTAAAGTATCCTTTCAAGTTCTGCGCTCAATGTTGCCACCTCTGTCCATGTTAGAAACTGTGCAGAGTAGGAAAAGTTTTCTATGGGGTTTTGCTACTGCTCTGGACAGTTCCTGATATGGTCAGAGGTGGCAGTTGAGAGCACTGTGTCAGACAGGAAAGAATACACCACTTCCTGCAGGACATACAGCAGCTGATAAATATTGGATGACTTGAGATTTTAGAATAAAAGTAATTTATAAATCCTTACACTGATTGTTTTGCAATCATTTTTTTTCCCGCTAAAGTACTCCTTTAAACCCCAAACGAGCCATGACGTACGTTTATGGCACAAGCGCCTGTGCCTGAACAACCCATACTGTACCAGTATGCCATTAATTGCTATGTAACTAGGAAGTGAGGCCAGGAGGTAAGCTTGCTTCATAGTGGGTAAGGTCCAACTGCTATCAGCAGCAGGTCCCTCACCGTCAATCACGGGCAGCAGTGAACGCGCTACAACCCATCATTAACTTCTTAAACGCCATGATTGTGATGCATTCACAGCATTTAAATGTAAGTAACAGTGGTGGCTCCTTTCACTTACTGATTGGGACCCCTGCAGATAACATTGATCAATTAAATGTAATGTCTTAGGGTATGTTCACACAATGTATGTTTTCGTAAGGGTAAGGCAGTTATTGCAATTGGCAACAACGGCCGTACTTTGTACGAGAACATACGTTGCCTTGCTTTCTATGAGATCCCGGCCGGAGCGTATTCACATAGTATACGCTCCGGCCGGGATCCCTAGCAGCACTGCAAACAACTGACATGTCAGTTTTCTGCGGCCGCTGTTCAATGAAAAAACCTGTCAGTGCACACTGCCGCTCACTCCATAGTGTGCCGTGGGGAGTTCTGAAGCAGGCGCGCACCAGAACCCTGGGGGCGCGCATCAGAACCCTGCGGCCGAAAAGATCATTCGGACAGAGCTACCGGCCGGGATAATCTTTTAAGGGACCATCCGTTCCATGACCTATTCATTGAAAAGCGTCCGTAGAAAACCATGTCAGTGCACACTATTGAGCGAGCGGCACGCTCAATAGCGTGCAGTGGAGAGTTCTGATGCGGGTGCTCACGGATCCCGGACGGGATGATCTTTTCAGAGACCGGCCGGGTCATGGAACGGTTGGTCCCTCAAGTTGTGTGAACATAGCCTTATTGTGCGTTTACACAGACAGATTTATCTGGCAGATTTTGGAAGCCAAAGCCAGGAATGGATTTGAAAAGAGGAAAAAATCTGTCTTTCCTTTATGACCTGTTCTCTGTTTTTAGTCTGTTCTTGGGGTTGGCTTAAAAAATCTGTCAGATAAATCTCTCTGTGTGAACGTACCATTAGAATAGACCAGTATAAGCAATCTAATGATTTCATGTAATAGTCCTCTAGGGAAACTTATAAAGTATTTAAAATAAAATAGAAAAGCTATGTAAACAAGGCCATTGTTGTATTTAGACTGACATATAGAATATAGCTAACATGTCAGTTTTACAATAAAGTGCATTAATAATAATAATAATAATAATATTTATTTGTATAGCGCCAACAGATTCCGCAGCGCTTATTTAAATACATAAATACATTACAGGTTATATATTAAATTATATAATGAATAAATTACAATAACAAATTAGTGACCTACTCTCAAGAGCTTACAGGCTAGGATGACTGGGAGTAACACGAGAGGCAACAAGTGCTTTATTTGTCAATGTTCCAGTCATTGTACATGGAGTCTCTAAGTGCCTATAGGCGCCTGGGCAAGCCAGTCACAAGCTATTTTCTAAGCTCAGATAACAAGGACAGTGTAACTAGCACCAAAGAAGTTATAGAGAGGGGATAGCAAAGGGAGACGAGATTAGGAAATGTTATAAGCACGCCTGAAGAGATGGGTCTTCAGGGCGCGCTTGAAACTGGGGATGTTGGAAATAAGTGTGAGGTCTTTGGGTAAAGAGTTCCAGAGAACTGGTGCAGCACGAGAGAAGTCTTGGAGGCGGGAATGAGAAGTTCTGATTAAAGAAGAGGTTAGTGTAAGATCATTATGTAAACACGGAAACCCTCCCTACATTTGTGAAATTACATTTGTTTTTAATATTTTGGGCATTTCATCATACATTTTATGGTACAGTGAAAGCATCCATTACAAAGTACACTTTTTCCTGGAATAAAAAACCAACAAACAAAAACAAAACAAGAACATACTGCACATGACCCTGTCAGGAGACAAAATGTTTTATTTGTTAGATTTTTGTTTTGTTAAATTATTCTTTCTTCATTATTCTGCTCAATGAAAAATAGTCTCCTTTAAAAATTCCATGTTTTCCTCAAATATAATGTTATATTTCAGGAACCATGTTTAGCGCCATTAGCATTTTACAGCCGAAATTAGAACCGGATAGCTGATTTATCATTTCTGCAGTAAACTGTCAGAGCGAAGCTATTTTACTGTCCCTCTGTCTTAAAGAATAAGTGCCAGACTCTATTTTGTTGTGTTTTATTGCTGGGACTAGGTAGTGGATTCCAGATTTATATATCATTCTTCTTATATTGTTAGTGGGGAAAAGAAGAAACAAGAGAGGAAAAGGTTACAGAAATGATTACATTTTTAAATGAATAGAAAGATAGATAGATAGATAGATAGATAGATAGATAGATAGATAGATACATAGATAGATAGATAATAGATATATAGGAGATAGATAATAGATATATAGGAGATAGATAATAGATATATAGGAGATAGATAGATAGATAGATGTAACATGTTCTGCTTTTTACCCATACTGTACTTAGGCTTTATGTTCACCAACATCCAAATGACTTTCTTTCTTTTTTTGGACGACTATCATTAAATGGCACATTATGTCCATTATTATAAAACACTGTCAGTTGTTACACGAATAACAGCTGTTATTTGCCCTTATATCACAATCCAACAACAATTTATGACAGTGTGTGAACATACAACCTTAGTCTATTTATATGACAATGGCCGGTGTAATAAGATAACGGCCTTATTTATTTTTTTACGATCTGTGTAAACATAGCGTCTTACTGTCTTACTGTCTTACTGGGTTGCCCTTTGTGACTTTCTTTGTAAGCTGTGCATTTGCAGTATATTAACATGGTATTTATCTGTATATACAAAAAAAAAGGCTGTGGAGCCTTATTTAAGAGTCTCAAAACACAGGACTAGCCAGATATCCCTCCAGGAAGGCTCCTGTAGGGAAACCACCAAAACCACCATATTAAGTGGCCCTATAAGTCAATGTAATGATAAGAGAAAAAACAAGGCCAGGTTTCCATCCACAGACAGCTGTTTCGAGGTGTTGCCCCTCATCAGTGTGGAGCAGGATTCTGGCTAGGTGGGAGAAATGGCTAGTAGAGCCATACGGGAAACAGATCTAGCTAGTTCTGAGTTTCAAGACTCTTAAATGAGGCTGCACTGCCTTTTTTTTTGCATATTCTTGTTTCCAAGGGAGCAATGCACCTAGGATTTCACTGCATTGAGTGCTTTAACCAGCAGCCAACAGTGTTATCTTTGGCTGCTTTCCCTGAGATCAGTGATCTATTTCCCTTACGGTATGTACTGTATCTGGCTGCAATATCTTTATGGTTCATGTATTTTACCATTGTGCATTTTAAACTTGTATATCTATTCCTGTAACCTTTAAGCATACATGCCTCTTGATAGTACCCACACAAAGGGATACTTTACTCTCTGAGACTATGGAACTCTCTGCCAGAGGAAATGGCCTGTGTGGAATTTGGAGCACTGGATTTGCAGTCCAAATGGAATTGTTTTCCATGAAGGTTAGAAAAATTGATGTCTGCCCTATTTATCTTTTACCTTCTTCTGGATCAACAGTGGTGGGCAATAGTGACATAGTAATGTTGATAAAAAAAAAGACATTAGATAGGCATTGCAAATAGACTTTGAGTACATTACTTGCTGCACTCTCCTTCAGTGAGGTGTTCAGTCACCTTCGGGTCTCTTGCTTTCTTATGACCTTAACAAAACTGCACCACTCAACCTCCACTCATGTCAGCAGTAGAGTTGATCAAACCTCGGGAAATCCTCGGTTCAATTGAACTCTAACATTCACGAACCTGTCCCATTTGATTGCTGAAGCCTTCCGGGTCCGTGCGGAAAGAGGAGAGTGCCCGGGTACCACCTGGAATTCTGGGATTCAGCCTAGGTAATAGGCTGAATCCCGGAATTCCAGGCGGTACTCAAGTAGTCTCCTCCTTCCCAACGGACCAAGAAGGCTTTAGCAATCAAACGCGCTAGGTTCGTGAATATTCAAGTTCGATCGAACCTAGGAATTCCCGAGGTTCGATCAACTCTAGTCAGCAGTTACACAGCCTCTTCCCTGCTTTCTTCTAACCTGTTTCCACATCTGTCAATCTTGCATATAATGATATGGATATTACTAATACAGTCATGCTCCTTTACCATGCGTCTGAATCTATAACAAAAGATATAGGGATGTCGACCTAGTGAAGCCCATACAGATCCACTTTTGCCGTGAAAAATGAGGCAGATACTACTCATAATCAAACACAACCACCACTACTAGAAAAATCTCTTGTTAACTTCCCATAACCCATAAGGTGTAATGAAGTTTTCTGAAAGAACCCCCTCCCCTAGTTCTGTAATGAGGTGTGAAGAGGTCTGCTGAGGGTGACGTCTGCTTCCAAAATATACGCAGCTCATTAATCCAATTAATGATTAAAGTCATGAACAGTATCCACCAGGCTGAGAGGTGGGCGAGAGCAAGGAGTCCATTAATCATCACAAGGCACAAACATTTAAGGGGGAAATGCTGGATATAGAGTTCTCTACGTTATTCAGAATCCAAGAGAATTTTGTTTGGGAAATTCCATTTATGTTTATATTTTTTATGTTTTTTTTTTCTTTACTGTTATCTTAAAGGGGTTGTCCTACCCAAACTCTATTTTGTGGAATGCCCAGGGAGGAATTGGCTCTCTGGCTCTGGTGCTGCCGCCTGTATTCCCCAGTGTGGAGCCATTTTTGGGTTTGCTCAGCTTTTTGTGGAACAGGAGGGACACCCACCCCTCTTCGGACATTTTGCAAAAAGGGAACCTGGCCTGACAACCCCTTTAAAGTGTCACTGTCATTATAACTTTTCAAATCTAAATCAACAGTAGATGTGATATAAAGCAAGTTTGCAATAAACATTTTTTTTTTTTTGTTATAATAGAAAACACAGCACTTCCTGTTTTCTGACAGTTTTTTTTTCTCAAAAAACAGCAAACAGTCAGAAAACAGGAAGTCCTGTGTATCCCAGGCCTTCTGAGCGCTCACAGAGAGAAGGCATTCATGTTATTGTTGGACTCCCGGTACTGTCTGGAATTTCTGTGTTTAGTCTGCTTTTTTTTTTTTTTTTAATTTAACTAGCTCAAGCAAGAAAATCTGCCTTCTGGAGACTGGACCTGGATTTCTGGTAAGTTCAGCTTTGTTTTACAGCAGGATAACAACAACAAACAATAATGAATGTATATGGCAAACTTGCTTTATTTCCCATCTACTGTTGATTTAGATTTTGAAAGTTTTAACAGCAGTGACACTTTAAGCATAGTGACTAAAATGTCAGAATCATTGTAGTCCAATCTATTTAAAAACATCAATATACTTAATGATTTGAGATTTGCTAATTATATTAAAGGGGTAGTCACAAAATATTTCAAGAGTCTCTGTTATTCCAACAAGTTACGCATCATAGTGAACATAAGTCAAAAGTGAACATAAGAGCCTGTAATGTATCTTATCAGAGACAAATGCCTCTCTCTTAATTTTATCAGGCTCCTTGTCTATACTCATAACTTTTTAAACCCATTATTCATTATTAACAGCTTAGATCTGTATGACCAACAGCTCACCGAGGGACCAGTTACATGCTGTCTATAGTGGTCTTCAGTGAGGAACAGGGGAGTGAAGAAGAGGGGGACTTGCAGTAGCTTAAATTAAACAGAGAGAATGCAGAGAGTGTAAGAGATTACCCCCAGTTATTTATAACATATACTGCTCAGCACTGCTCTGTAATATTCTCCATGCTGATGCTGCTTTTAGCAGTGTTCTATTAAGACAACGCAGAGTAGAGTTCTATCTTCTGTGTGTGTAGTGTATGTGAGACATTAGAGAGAGAAGGTATAAAAAACTTACTAGCTCAGGGACAACTAAAAATTAAAGGGGAACTTTCAGCTAGTCAGACAAATCTAATCTGGCGATAGTCACCCTATAGCACCGGGGATGCTGAGGAGGAAGGTATATGTTTTACCTTCCTCCTCGGCATCGGTCCCACTCTGTTAGTTGGGGTGAACTCCAGAGCACCATTAGGAACACTGCCATGTAATCTGTCCCGCCCTCTCCACTGATTATAATCATTAGAAAGGAGGGCTAGATGACGTATCAGTGCTTCTAATGTTTCTCTAGAGCAGAGTTTACCCCAACTAACAGTTGCGCAAAGGAGGAAGTTAAGACACATAGCATCCCGGCCACTATAGGGGGCTATCAGCAGGCTAGATTTGTTTAGCCTGCTGATAGTTCCCCTTTAAAGATGAAGCCCGTAGAGCAGAAATCTGGGGAAAATGCCATATGAATTTATAGTGCTAAAATTCGTGTACACACACATTAACGTTTATCCTGAAAAGTTACCTAAAACAACAAATAAGCTTACATTATTTTATTAGATTATGCAAAACATTAAAATTTTTAAAATGTAATTTTTCATTTGGAAAAATTCTTGTTTTATGACTTTTTATCGCACTCCCTATTATTCTTTTGATTCCCTCTCGGAATGTCCACCTAATGTGTCCAGTATAGATGGTCACACATGCTCAGTGTCCTGTCTGCACTTTCCTGATGTCTAGTGATTCAGTAGTGAGAACGGCTGCCCAAGGAAGAACTCACTGTGTTCTCGAAATAAGACATTTGTTAAAGTCCTTTAATGTATTTTTTTATTTGTCCTATTAAAATAAAAATAAAAATCAGCCACTCAAAGTAGTATGACGTTCATGAAAAAAAAAAAAATAATAAAAAAAATTGTTAGCTTGTACAGTACTGTGCACACTAGGGGCAGGCTTGGAATTCATCCCATAATCGTCAGAGGTTAAATCTTTATTATAGGGCTATTTTCCCACATAGCGGGGAAAAACATTCATCTTGTTACAATCACGGCCACAAACATAATCATGATCATTACTCGATTTTCTCCGTTATGTTCTCGAATTTGTTACATAGCCTGAAGCTGAAAGTAGGTAACAGAGGGTTATGTCTTTAGCAAGAGGCAGGGAGTGTACACCAGCAACTCGTTTTCTTTCTTGACCTCAATGTATCAGAGAACATGGTAGGGCTATGTTCACACAACGTCAAAAATAGAGAAAAGGCGTCCGATTTTGATATTTAAAATAACGTCTGTTTTTGCCGCGATTTAACTGACTGCAATGGCAATGCATTGAAGTCAATGGGCAGACGGACGTACAATGCACACAATGGATTAAATAACGGACGTTAAATAACGTCCATTATTTTAGACTCAAAATAACAGATGTTATTTTAAACGGAGCTCAAAAGACATTGTGTGAACATAGCCTTACAGTTCTTTTTTGCCACCCTGTCAACCCAGCCCGTTTAGAGACTAGAGGTGACCGCTACCTCTGCAACCCCTACTACAGCTATGCCCATTCTAACAATGGTTGTTTTCTTAAACTGGTTTCTAATGTCCAGGGGTCGGCTTACTTCATGAAAATATACAAAATGAAAATATACAAAAAATAAAATAAAATAGATATAATCAGGAAAAAGAAAAAAAGCAAAGAGTTTTGATAAATAAATAAAATAAAACAGGGGAGGGGGGATGCATTTCCTTTAAGTAAACTCACTTTGTGATGGAAATTTGATTTTCTAAAAAGCGATGAACTGTTAAGTGGTTCCTGACATTAATAATGCTTCACTTTCAGGCAATCTGAATAGGTTTATGTTTAGTAAAAGCTGTTAAAAGCCAGATCATTTTGTGGCTGACATCTATACTAGGAATGTTATCTACACTGGGTCATGATGACAATTCCTGCCTTAATCTTCTTTCCTTTCATCCCATTCTATCTTATGTTGCAATGAAAACTGAGCATACTGAAACTTTTTTCTTTATGTCTTCAAGGGTAATAGTATTTATGTCCTTCTACGCTTTAAAACAATTAGCTGAGTCCCGCCCCTCTGTCATTTGCCAGCCCAAAATGGAAGACATCGAAGGAGGTTAACTTTTCTTATGACGTGTCACATATCATTAATCACTGCTGAGACCCGTTGTGATCAGGAGATATAACCGGGGAAAGCACAGCAGCCATACCATCCATGCCATCCACTCCCCAGCTCTTCACTAATTCCGACAAAGCAGTCTCATAGACTTACAGTACATTATCGGAATAAGCTTCTACAAAGACACTGCTGGAGAATGGACGACACGGCTGCTGTGCTCCCTTCCCGGCTGTATCTTCTGATCACTGAGGTCTCAGCAGTAAGAACAACTGTGATCAATAACTTTTGATATGCCTGATTTTATTTTTGATCACAGTGACTAGATGTCTACTAGACTGTTCGCTTTAGGAACATACAGGAAATCATATAGAATAACAAATACTGTGAACACCACCTGTTTATACATTTCATTTATTTCTAAGTTGAGTTCCCTAAAAATTATATATACACTACCGTTCAAAAGTTTGGGGTCACCCAAACAATTTTGTGTTTTCCATGAAAAGTCACACTTCTTCACCACCATACGTTGGGAAATGAATAGAAAATAGAGTCAAGACATTGACAAGGTTAGAAATAATGATTTGTATATGAAATAACATTGTTCTTACATCACACTTTGCTTTCGTCAAAGAATCCTCCTTTTGCAGCAATTCCAGCATTGCACACCTTTGGCATTCTAGCTATTAATCTGTTGGGGTAAGCTGGAGAAATTGCCCCCCACGCTTCTAGAAGCAGCTCCCACAAGTTGGATTGGTTGGATGGGCACTTCTGGCGTACCATACGGTCAAGCTGCTCCCACAACAGCTCAATGGGGTGGTGATCTGGTGACTGCGCTGGCCACTCCATTACCTATGATAGAATACCAGCTGCTGCTTCTGCTGTAAATAGTTCTTGCACAATTTGGAGGTGTGTTTAGGGTCATTGTCCTGTTGTAGGATAAAATTGGCTCCAATCAAGCGCTGTCCACTGGGTATGGCATGGCGGTGCAGAGTGATCGCCTTCCTTATTCAGAATCCCTTTTACCCTGTACAAATCTCCCACCTTACCAGCACCAACCCCAGACCATCACATTACCTCCACCATGCTTAACAGATGGCGTCAGGCATTCTTCCAGCATCTTTTCATTTCTTCTGCGTCTCACAAACGTTCTTCTTTGTCATCCAAACACCTCAAACTTGGATTCATCCGTCCACAACACTTTTTTCCAGTCTTCCTCTGTCCAATGTCTGTGTTCTTTTGCCCATCTTAATCTTTTTCTTTTATTGGCCAGTCTCAGATATGGCTTTTTCTTTGCCACTCTGCCCTGAAGCCCAAAATCCTGCAGCCGCCTCTTCACTGTAGATGCTGACACTGGTGTTTTGCAGGTACTATTTAATGAAGATGCCATTTGGGGACCTGTGAGGCGTCTGTTTCTCAAACTAGAGACTCTAATGTGCTTATCTTCTTGCTTAGTTGTGCAACGCGGCCTCCCACTTCTTTTTCTACTCTGGTTAGAGCCTGTTTGTGCTGTCCTCTGAAGGGAGTAGTACACACCGTTGTAGGAAATCTTCAATTTCTTAGCAATTTATCGCATGGAATAGCCTTCATTTCTAAGAACAAGAATAGACTGTCGAGTTTCAGATGAAAGTTCTCTTTTTCTGGCCATTTTGAGCGTTTAATTGACACAAATATGATGCTCCAGAGACACAATCTGCTCAAAGGAAGGTCAGTTTTGTAGCTTCTGTAACGAGCTAGACTGTTTTCAGATGTGTGAACATGATTGCACAAGGGTTTTCTAATCATCAATTAGCCTTCTGAGCCAATGAGCAAACACATTGTACCATTAGAACACTGGAGTGATAGTTGCTGGAAATGGGCCTCTATACACCTATGAAGATATTGCACCAAAAACCAGACATTTGCAGCTAGACTAGTCATTTACCACATTAGCAATGTATAGAGTGTATTTGTTTAAAGTTAGGACTAGTTTAAAGTTATCTTCATTGAAAAGTACAGTGCTTTTCCTTCAAAAATAAGGACATTTCAATGTGATCCCAAACTTTTGAACCGTAGTGTATATATATATCTATATATTAATAATATTAATAATATTAATAATAATAATAATAATAATAATAATAATAATAATAATATCATCATTTTGTTATTTTGTACAGCTTCAAAGACTCGGGTTTCTGTAGACGGGATGCTACACACTCATGCCTACCCATTCCTTCACCACTACCACGGTCATGGTGCTTCTCCCCATTAAAAAAAGCTTCCTTATACCAGTGTCAAGACAAGGACCTTTGAACTAAGCCAATCACTGAATAAGGTGGGATAGCACTGTAGCCAGTGATTGGTTGAGAGGGCAGATTCTTTTTGACACCAACAGACAAGTGCTGTACAATGGGACCCAACATCCTGATGGTGGGGGAACAGGAAAGGTAAGTATATGTTATATGTTAATGTATATGTTAATAAAATGTTTTGATATTTGAATTTATTTATATTTTATTTCATTTTAACATAACTAAATAGAATGATTTGTTTCTTATTATATTATTTAGCATCAGAATTTTTCCCCTAAAGTTCCTCTCTGACTTAGTGTTACCCTAGGCCCAGTGGCCATTACTTTCACTAACTTAATCAGTTTTTTTTTTTTTTTTTTTTTCATTTAGAAAATTGCTTTCTAGTGTATTATACTTGGCCTGTTCTTGTGAAGACAACGTTTAGTATTAGGTCAATTTATTGTTCATGATTCAGTTACAGTCTTAATGGAATAACGTCATGGCCCATTTGCCTATTTTATATTAAGTTACACTGTTTCTTTCTTTTTTATCAATTAAGTGTAATATGTATTAATGTATCCCTATATAACCATAAAGACAGACCTTTTCCATAGTCACTTTACTCTGCCATAATGGGGAATGTGCCGTGTTAGAATTACTTACAAGTTATCGTAATGCCATCCTGGATGCTTATTATTTCCCCACTTATGTTATTAGTGAAATGCTTCAATTGATTATTGGAAAAGTTACATAATAATAATAATAATAATAATAATAATAATAATAATAATAATAATAATAACAGTGCTAAATACAATGAATAAAAAAAACCAGAACATACAGCAGCTGATAAGCATGGGAAGAATCGAGATTTTTTATTAGAAGTAAATTACAAATCTCTATAACTTTCTTAAACCAGTTGATTAAAAAGAAAAAGATTTTTGCTGGATAACCTCTTTAATATAAATACAACCCCGTCCCGATTTACTAAGCCGGTGTGCATCATGATACATCAGATATGGAAGGAGGCCATGCTTTCTCCCTGCTTTGCCGAGGCCCCTGCTTGCCCACTAGCAGCCGGCAGTGTTGTCGTTTGGCTGGTCTCCCTGAGATCAGCGATCTGTTTCTCTTATGGCTCTACTAGGCATTGCTGCCACCTAGCCGGAATCCTCCTCCACACTGATGAGGGGCAACACTCCAAAACAGCTGTATGTGGATGGTTACAAGGCCTTGTTTTTTCCCTTGTCATTACATTGACTTATAGGGCCACTTAATATGGTGGTTTTGGTGGTTTCCTTACAGGAGCCGCCCCTTGGCTGGGTCCTTCCTGGAGGGATATCTGGCTAGTCCTGTGTTTCGAGACTCTTTAATGAGGCTCCATGGGCTCTTCTTTTGCATATTCATGTTTCCCAGGGGGCAATGCACCTAGGACTTCACTGCTTTGAGCGCTTTCACTAACAGCCGGCAGTGTTGTCGTTTGGCTGGTCTCCCTGAGATCAGCGATCTGTTTCTCTTGTGCCCACTAGGATGCATGGGGCTTATGTTTAAAAATAATTACAGATTTTTATGTAAAAATCTGTGATTATTTTCCTAAAAACCCTGCTCGCACTGACTTCCAAGATGCTGCAAAAAATTTCAGTTCCAGCCAAAGAGCTGACGGACACATGTAAATTCTTCTCAGATAAAATCAACACTTAAGGGCGGGTGCATCAATAACCTGCACAGACCTTGATGCATCTACCCCTTAAAGGGGTATTCAAGAAAAAAAAATCTTTCAAATCAACTGGTGTCAGAAAGTTCCAGACATTTTTTTTCAATTTACTTCTATTAAACAATCTCAAGTCTTCCAGTACTTATCAGCTGCCATATACCATGCAATGAGTGGTGTATTCTTTCCAATCTAGACAGCAGGAAAGGTTTTCTATGGGCATCTGCTACTGCTCTGCTTTGTCTTTAGGGTGCCTTCACACACACCGGATCCACAGCTGATTTTGCAGCGAAATCCACTGTATTCTCATAGGAAAAAAACTGCCAATGGATTCAAACTCACAGCGGGATTGACATCCCGGTGTGAGTATGTAAGTTATCCCCAACCCCCCACCCCGTTGGCCGGAGTATACATCACCTGCTCCACGCTCCGGTCTGCTTCGGGGGTACCCAGTGTCTGCACGTCCCGCTCAGCCAATCAGTGCACTGCCCTACCGCAGCCACTGATTGGCTCAGCGGGACATCCCCGAAACAAGGAGTAGGTGATATATGCTCCGGCCGGTGGGGGGTTAACTTCAGGGGCGGTCTTGGCATTTCTGGGGCCCCAAGCGAAGTTATGTCTGGGGCCCCCCCTCGACACGCGTTCCAAAACAATAGACCACTGTGTGTTGCTCCCAGTAGTATATACCCCTTGTGCGCTACCGCCAGTAATATATACTCCTTGTGTGCTGCCCCAATAGTATATACCCCTTGTGTCCTGCCCCCAGTAGTATATAGACCCCTGTGTGTTCCCCCAGTTATATATAGCCCCCCGTGTGCTCCCACAGAAGTATATAGACCTCCTGTGTGCTGCCCCAGTTGTATATAGACCCCCTGTGTGCTGCCCCTAGTTGTATATGCCCCCTGTGTGCTCCCCCACTAGTATATCGGCCCCCTGTGTGCTCCCTCAGGGGTATTTAGCCCCCCTGTGTGCTCCCCCACTTGGATATAGACCTCCTGTGTGCTCCCCCACTTGGATATAGACCCCTGTGTGCTCCTCCAGTAGTATATAAACCCCCTGTGTGGTTCCTCCAGTAGTATATAGACCCCCTGTGTGCCCCACCAGTATTATATAGACCCCTTGTGTGCTGCCCCAGTAGTATACAGACCCCTGTGTGCTCCTCCAGTTATATATAGACCACCTGCGTGCCTCACAAGTAGTATATAGACCCCCTGTATGTTCCCCCAGTAGTATATAGACCCCCTGTGTGCCCCACCAGTAGTACATAGACCCCTGTGTGCTCCCCCAGTAGTATATAGCCCCCCTGTGTGCTCCCCCACTTGGATTTAGACCTCCTGTGTGCTCTCCAATTTGTATATAGACCTCATTCTGCTGCCCCAAGTAGTATATAGACCCCCTGTGTGCTGCCCCCAGTAGTATATAGACCCCTCTGTGAAGCCCCAGTAGTCTATAGCCCCGTTGTGTGCTCCCCCTGTTATATAGCCCCCCTGTGTGCTTCCCCCATTTATATAGACCCCAGATGTGCGCTCCCCCAGTTACACAGGCCCCTGTGTGCTCCCCCTCCCATATAGTATATAACACAATAAAACAAACACTTATACTCACCTGGGTACGGGAGTCTCCTCTTCTCTTCACTCTTGTGGCCGAAGGAAGGGTTTTCCCTGCGATCACAAGAGACCGCACTCCCCTTGTCCTGGCGCCGATGCTCCAGTGATGTCACTGGAGCGCCAGCACCACAAGGACAAAGTTGCCACTTGTGACCGCAGGGAAAACCCTTCCTGCAGCCACAAGAGTGACTGACAGGAAGGGAGCCAATGTCTCTTGCCCTGTTAGTGCTGCTGCATGTAACCATGACCGCTCATTACGAGTGCTTATAGTTACAGTTCAGATGGCAGCAGCGAGCGGGGCAGCGGCCATGTCCAGCGGTCTTGAGCACAAGAGCGGGGCGTGGGGGCCCCCCTGGATGTTGGGGGCCCCAAGCGATCGCTTGGTGTGCTTGGTGCCAAAGACCGCCACTGGTTAACTTACATACTCACACCGGGATGTCAATCCTGCTGTAAGTTTGTATCCTCATAGGAAAGAACTGTCAATGGATCCAGCGGATTTCGCTGTGAATTCGCAATGTGAAATCCACTGCGGATCCGGTGTGTGTGATGGCACCCTAAAGACAAAGAAAGAATCTGCAGCTTCATACCCCTCCTCCTGTCCTCTATTCAATGTATTACATTAAATAGAATTTTTAGTGAGTGAAGATGTTCTGGGATTTTAATTCTCTTAGAAGGTGTAAAAAAGTAGAATAGGTGGCTGGAAGTTTTCCCTAATAAGTTGTAAAATAAAGTTTCGACCCTTAAGAACTGTACTTATTATTTACACACACAAAAAAAGTTACAATATTACTCATGCCCTAAAATATGCCTAGCTGGCACAACCTTTGTATTTTTCCAGCTATGAAGAAAATTGCACAAAATGGTCTCATTTACTGAAATAACGCAAACAGTCAAAAATGTTACTTGTACGAATAAGATATTTTTATGAATATGTCCCAAGCCCGAAATAAGCAAACTAGATCGGCTCGCCCCTGTAGACATTTAGCAAAACCATTACAGCCCGTGGATTACAAACCTAGGAAATGATTTATACCTGCTGTCAAACCGGACTTTCTGGGCTAAAATGTTGCTGAAAAACATGTAGACTGTAAATTCTGATGAGGAAAAAAGTAAAAAAAAAAAAAAATAAGAATAAAAAAAAGTTTCAAGTCTAAGTGCTAGTGTTTAGTTCAGCTGAGTAAGAGCACTCTGGATACATTGCATAAAAAGCATTTCCAGGATTAGATAGAAGATAAAACAAAGCTAGAACCAATATGAAGCAGCACAAGGCATTATCGGAGCTCTTAAAGATCACTTTATATCTGCTCTGATTAAGCATCGCATTCGACTGACGCTTAAAAGTCATGAAAATGGAAAATGGGAATAAACTGAAATGAAACTTAGAGTCAATTAGAACAAATAAAAGCATTGTTTATAGCTTTAAAATACAGCTCCCTTTAAAGGGGTTGTCCAGCTAATTTTTTTTCTTTCAAATCAACAGTTTTTTAGTAAGTTATATAGATTTGTAATTTACTTCTATTAAAAAATCAAAAGTCTTCCTATAATTATCAGCTGCTTTATGTCCTGCAGGAAGTTGTGTATTCTTTTTAGTCTGACACAGTGCTCTCTGCTGCCACCTCTGTCCATGTCAGGAACTGTCCAGAGCAGGAGAGGTTTTCTATGGGGATTTGGTGCTGCTCTGGACAGTTCCTGACATGGACAGAGGTGGCAGCAGAGAGCACTGTGTCAGACTGGAAAGAAAACATTTCCTGTAGGACATACAGCAGCTGATAAATATTGAAAGACTTGAGATTTTTAAAAGGAAGTAAATTACAAATCTATACAACTTTCTAAACTAGTTGATTTGAAAAAAAAAAAAAAAAAAAAAAAAAAAAAAAGATTTTCTCTCATTAACCACTTTTAAGGAAATTCTTCAGTTTCCAAAGATTCTTAAGTTCATAAAGACAAAAAAGATGAAAATGATGATGAATTTCATGTTACAAGTTCTATAAGAACTTTTCAGCCAAAAACCGTTCGGCTTTGGCAACATCCCCTGAACCCGAATGCTTGACATGTGACTCCCAGTGGCTGCAGAAGTTCAATGCCGCCCTAGTGCTTCCAGGAAAACATATATACAGCCTATGGCTATGTTCACACAACATGCAAACAACGGCCATTCTTTTAATAAAATATACGTTGTTTGAACATAGCCATGGGCTTTATCCATATTTTGCAGAGATTTCGAGTTAAGGGAATGTTACCAAACTCGATCAGTAACACCACTCCACAAATGGGCGCCATCTTTACTTTGAAGATTTTATTATTCCTTTCTACCAATTTTAGGAAAACTTGCATTTTGCTTTCCAGTCATGCTTACAGGAGGATTTTTTTTTTTTTAAGGGGGGGGGGTAGCTAAAATATTTATTTATTATTATTATTATTATTATTATTATTATTAAAATTTAATGGAAACATTTCCCATAATCTCATTTTACGGGTAGAAATTCAGAAAAATTGTGTTTTGGAAAATAGGCCACACTCATTTTGTTTTGTGGCTTGATTGGCTACAGAGATAGGAGTCACTATTGGACTTGGAGGACTCAAAGGTCCCTCTACAGGGTAAGGCCACGTTCACACACTGTATAACAGTGGCCATTCTGTGACACGGCCATGAACATCACTTTTTTTTATTTGGAATGCAGGCACATTCTGCCCACATTCCAATGAACCATAGCAGACAATGTAAAGTACGGCCGGGATTTCACACTCCGGACAGGATTCCATAGTAGGGAATGCGATCGGCCGCTGTGATTCAATAATGGCCGTTATTGAAAACCTTCAACAACAGCCGTTGCTTAATCAAAAAATACAGAGCGTGAACGTGCACTGCAGATTTTTGCAATGCATGCAAAATCTAATTATGCCCCATAAAAAAATGGAGCAAAGGCAATAATAAATGTCCCCACTCTTCGCGATCCACATGATGAATCAGATGACACAACACAAAAAAATAAATAAACAAAAAACACCTAAATAAAATTACTCAGTTGAAAACATGCAAGGAGAAAATGCCACTAAAAAAAATCCCAAACACTTAAGATGTCTGTCAGTTTTTTGTGTTTTTTTTTCCTCCAAAGCAAAAAAAAAAAAAAAAAAGCATGCAAAATGTGTGTCTGGCTAAATGTGCAATAGCTGCAAAAGCTTCTACAATTTGGATTTGTAGTTTCCCCCCGGCTGCTAGATAATGGAATAGCAGAGCTGTGTTATAGTATGGAGCTCTATAATACACGGCTCACACACAGATTCTGCTAAATGTAAAAATTCCGGAAATTGTCTGTTTATTAACTTCGTCAAAACACTGTAAAGACGGATAGGTTAAAAGCAGAGATAATAGAACATTATACAGTGTCAAAGACCGCCGCCTGGAAGTGCCGCACATACAAGCCGGTAATTAAAAAAGAAGTGTTATCTACACAAATTGTGAGTGCGAACGCTGGATCCTTGTATAAGTAAAATTAAACTAAATTATTCATGGAAGTGCCAGGGGCAAAATAAACTTTATTGTCCTTGCTGCATAATAATGTGTGAGGAAGAAGGAAACAATCGTGCTGTTCCTGCAGAATAGGAGATTGTTTAATGCAATGCTTTGCAGCGGAGGAGGCGGCGTAGGGCGCTAATTGCAACCAAGATGATGGGAACAATGGGATTCTCTATGTTTATTTATAAGGAGTATGTATCACTTCCTGTTAATAATTCCAGAATACTAGATATAGAAGCAAGGGGGTACATACATTTCTTATTAGGCTGTATAATAATCCTATGAAAAGATACATGTGCATAACCATTTGCATGAGGACAGGAAGGATCTCCGGATATGTATGGGTGGGCTGAGTACTCACATTGGATTTTTTATCTTGGGGCTGGGCTATATGGATTTGTCTTCCCCTGGCGGCAATATATACTGTATACTCGAGGGTCTCTTGTGGGATAATAGCAGCCATGGTAAAGCACAAGGTCCTTGGTAGAGATGAGCGAACTGAACTTCATGAATGGAGATTTTGTTACAAACTTTGCAAAAAAGTTTGATTTGTTGCAAAATTTAACATTTTGCAAAGTTTGTAAAGAGTGTCGGGAGCTTATGGGAGTGTGCATGGAGTGGATGATGGGAGTGTGCATGGAGTGGATGATGGGAGTGTACATGGTGTGGATGATGGGAGTGTACATGGAGTGAATGATGGGAGTGTGCATGGTGTGGATGGTGGGAGTGTGCATGGAGTGGATGATGGGAGTGTGCATGGTATGGACAATGGGAGTGTGCATGGGATGGATAATGGGAGTGTGCATGGTGTGGATGATGGGAGTGTGCAGGGTGTGGATGATGGGAATGTGCATGGTGTCGATGATCAGAGTGTGCATGGTATGGATAATGGGAGTGTGCATGGTGTGGATGATGGGGGTGTGCATGGTGTGGATAAGGGGTGTGTGCATGGTGTGGATGATAGGAGTGTGCATGGTGTGGATGATAGGAGTGTGCATGGTGTCGATGATCAGAGTGTGCATGGTATGGATAATGGGAGTGTGCATGGTGTGGATGATGGGGGTGTGCATGGTGTGGATAAGGTGTGTGTGCATGGTGTGGATAAGGGGTGTGTGCATGGTGTGGATGATAGGAGTGTGCATGGTGTGGATGATGAGAGTGTGCATGGTGTGGATGATGTGAGTGTGCATGGTGTGGATGATGTGAGTGTGCATGGTGTGGATGATGTGAGTGTGCATGGAGTGGATGATGGGAGTGTGCATGGTGTGGATGGTGGGAGTGTGGATGATGGGAGTGAGCATTGTGGGGATCATCCACACCATGTACACTCCTATCATCCACACCATGCACACTCCCATCATCCACTCCATGCACACTCACATCATCCACACCATGCACACTCACATCATCCACACCATGCACACTCACATCATCCACACCATGCACACTCTCATCATCCACACCATGCACACTCCTATCATCCACACCATGCACACACCCCTTATCCACACCATGCACACACACCTTATCCACACCATGCACACCCCCATCATCCACACCATGCACACTCTCATCATCCACACCATGCACACTCCTATCATCCACACCATGTACACTCTCATCATCCACACCATGCACACTCCCATCATCCACACCATGCACATTCCCATCATCCACACCATGCACATTCCCATCATCCACACCATGCACATTCCCATCATCCACACCATGCACACTCCTATCATCCACACTCTCTCAACAGGCACACACTACAACTCACTCTCATTCCTACATTTTGCAAAAAAAAACAACCACTTAAATTGCGACACATTCACAGATGAACATAGACTTCTACTTACATCTTGAGTGACCCCTGGGAGGATTGGCGGTGGCCCAGATGAATCACACATGCACGGGAAGCAGCCTGTCTCCAACCAGACATCTTCCCTGCACCGATGCGGTACATAGAGCCCACTGTGCATATATGAATATGCATAGTGGGGGGGGGGGGACGGGAGGGGGAGAACAGGCCGATATGCAGTGGTGCTTGGGGCCGCAGGGTGACGCCCCAAATGCTCTTAGGCAGGAGATTTGTATAAGGGCAATTAGGGCATTAATTAACAATGCGGGGGAGAAGACTATTAGTAACAGCAATCTACTCATAAGGTACTTAGCTTCTGTGGCATATCAGCAGGTTCTCTGGGCAGCGCTCAAAGATTCCCTATAAAGAAATAATGAAGCAGCTTTATCAATATATCTCCCTATAAATATGTAGGGAGAATCCTGTCAACGGGTGAACCATGATCTGCTCATGACTATTGGGGATTCTTTTATAAGCTTTTTAAAACTACTTTACAAGCAGTGAGGGCAGCATAACAGATGTGACTACTCCCCTTTAACCAGAAAATAAAGTCTATCACTGCAAAGTACAATTGGTGTTGCAAAAAATAAGGGCTCATGTGGGTCTCTAGGTGAAAAAATGCAAGTGCAGTGGCCTTTTAAACATAAAGTGGAAAAAGCAAAAGCGCAAAAATGAAAATTGGCTTTGACCTTATGGGGTTAAAAAAGCCTCTACCATTTTGTGTATACAGCTCCTATGTTGACCTATGGTCAAATACCACCTACAGACCTTGGGCATACTCTCTTTCTGCATCTCTGTGTGGCTTCCTGCAGACTGCTTCTCTGTTGGTAAAGATGTTATATTCTTTATTTTAAAGGTACTGGAGGAAGAATGGTTATATATAGTGTTGAGTGGGCACTTAAAGTGTCACTGTCGTTACAAAAAACTTTTAACAAGTCATAGAGGCAAGTTAATAGTTGTGATTGATTAAAGTCTGAGTGTTCAGAACCGTACCTATCGTCAGAACCAGCGGGGAGAGGACCGTGTTGCAGAGTCGGGCTCCATAGACCTCCATTATAAGTCCCACTCTTTTTTCTAACTCAGAGCGGGGAGAGAACACACTTTTTTCTCCCTATTTGTACGGACTAATCAAGACTTTTGACATGTCTCTATAGCATGTCAAACGATTTTTGTAACCACAGTGGCACTTTAAAGGCTACGGTGCTCATTACTTGAGTCAAGCATTTTTCCATGTTTGAGCGCTCAACTTGAGTGAGGAACTTCATTGAAATCAAAGGGAGACTTGAGCATTTAACCAGATGCCCCCTTGCTTGGCAGAGTGGATGGTGGCCTGGTTAACCTCTTACATTTTTAATTCAAATTTTTGTAGCTTTCGCCCCTTGAAGGGATATTTTAAGGAAATATACCAAAAAAATTGAATAGGTTTCTTCAAGACAAATAAGAGCCCCAGTGGTAAGCCAGTTATTGCCGGCATACCACCAGAGTTCTAATATGTCCTGCAGAAAAACATTTCATTTTTCCATCCTAATTTTTGTATATTTTCATTAAACATCCATTCAACAGGGGGAAATATACAAAAGGTAAAATTAAAAAATGTGATAGTTTGAGCATTTGAGCATCAGTTGAGCATTGTTCTTGCTCGATCAAGCACTATGCTCAACTGAACATGCTTGCTCAGCACAAGTTATAATAAGAAAATATAAATGATAACCGTGGTTGACTAGCGAGTGTGGTAAAACTTAGCTTTGAATTGGTCTATATACAAGAAAACACTATGGGGCAGATTTAGCAAACATGGTGTAAAGTAGAATTGTCTTAGTTGCCCCTAGCAACCAATCAGATTCCACCTTTCATTTTTCAAAAAATCTGTGAGGAATGAAAAGTGGAATCTGATTGGTTGCTAGGGGCAACTGAGCCAGTTTCACTTTACACCATGTTTGATAAATCTCCCCCTATATATCTATATGCCTTCAATCTCAGATTGGCTAACTAAGACAATTCTACTTTACACCAGTTTAATAAATCTCCCCCCATAGAGTAGAATAAATATAGGTGTACAGTACCACAATCGTGGTTGTTATGTTTAAATGACTTGCAGTGGTGTGTATGATAACCCTGGGCCCTATTCTGCTCCTGCCTATGAATCTAGGGACCATCTGGTATGGGCGGACCCTCTGCCAGTCGGGGCTGGCCCTAACATAGTCTAGGTAGAAAACGTCATGCGGTTCATGTATGTGATTATGTCAAGCCTATATCTCTATCTCCTAAGGAGCAATGAACAATGATATCTGGTGCCCTCTTTTGCCCTCTGGTGCCATCTTCGATGATAAAATCAATCAAGTCGTGACTCTGTGTCTTCTTCCGACGTGCTTCCCCCCAGAAGATTGTGTTGGGGTCCTCAGCGAATGGATGGGTCGAGTATCACTCAGATATAGAGCAGGCTCATCAGAAAGTGATTACTGGAGCATAACGCCCTGTTCCCCATGTCTGTAGAGTGTAGATGAAGGGAGATGCGTACGTGGATCAGCTCCCCCTCTCGAAGGTATGCCCAATCTGGGTAGGTGTGCAGATACGTACCCCTGTGTTGACGTATCTATAAGATTGGTGTCAGCATATAAGTAGTAGACCAGATTGGTGCAGGATTTCTGAAGCTCTGATGCAGAAGCAGGTAATATTGGGGTGTATAGATATGGATGTACAAGCAGGTTGAAGAGGAATGACTGATGCAGGAAATGATTGTCTAGGAGCCGATAATCCTGGCGTTGTAGCTACATCGTCCAACGTTGTCTTCCCTGCTTTTGATGCTCTGCTGGTGTCCTGGCTGAGATAAGTTAAGTATTACACTAGTTATGGATACAAGAGAAAATAGAGCCGGCACTACTAACTATGGCTATGTGAAGACTGTGCTGTGGATGACCGCTAGGACGTAAATGCTGTATGACCGCGGGATGATAGATCGGGGTGCTGCCCTGAAACTGGAGACTGTATATGGCACAAGCAAAAAGGTACAAAGTCTGGAGCACTCACCGATACTGGTAATCTTCAGCGGTTTATTTCAACACAGGGAGGGGGAGAGATGGCACAGGTGCGGGAGTGTCTCTGCTAACAACAGTTTCACGCCAAAGCGCTTTCTCAAGTTCAGAGTACACTAGTTATACAATGGTAACAATGGTAAGTACCATTTAATATATAGATTTTTGCAAAAAATAAAAGTTACAAAGTGCATTACTAACTTATTATACTGAAAGTGCTGTTATATTATTATAACTTTTTTGTATTTTTTTGTTTTTAGGTTTAGACTTCAATATGAACCCACACAGTATGAGTTTGCCTTGCTAGGTACCATTATGTACATGTTTTATAATTTTGTTTTGTGCGCGATCATGCAGCTATTTCCATTGGAAATGTACTTAGAGCAGGATCTCTGCAATGATTTCTGCACAAAACACAGGTTAGAATCCACTTGAAATATTTTCATTGATTCAGATTATTTGATTTTGACATCTATAACGCTGCTCTATAGTAGATACTTTGTTTTTGTTTTCTTGTAATGTTTAAAAGGAATGAAATGTCAGAAAATGGCAAATTATTGAAATCCGATTGCGCTGTTTGTTTTTATACCTTTGTATGACTATGCATATAAATAACAATCCTAAAATTTTCCAGTTTCTATGCTGACCATTAGAGCACATCCTGTCGGCTGACATTATGCAGATCACTTTTCAGCTTTACTGTACAGGCTAGGACACAGTCAGCAGAGCCATCTCATTAACATCAAAAGACAGAGTAGTTGACAACAGCAGCACTATTTTAGTGCTACTAGGGGAAGAAGAAGGTACAGTAGCAATAGCCGCATATTATGTTAAAAAATAACTTTTTTCCAATATGGACACTTTTTTCAATGTGCCCGGGGAGGGGGCAGGTGAAAACTACAACATACACTTAATGGCTGAGCTGGCACATCACATCATGTCCCAGATTCCTTCTCTCCACCAGGAAGTGGCTGGTGATCGGGAACCAGAGTGGCAATAAGGGGTCATCAGCGCTAAAGCCAGGGAGATAAGTGGATAAGATTTGCCCCTATCTTTTATTCCATATCTTCCTACTTACTGCTATAGTGTCCAGTAATAAGTCAATACAACTTATGTGAGATAGACAGATGGATGGATAGATAGATAGATAGATAGATAGATAGATAGACAAAACACAATCACTGAACTCATGAGATCAGTGAAAAAAATCCAATGGAGTACTCATTTAAGAGTCTCCACTGATTGACCGCTGCAAAATTTAAATATGCAAAGAAGGGGTCCGTGAAACCTCAGTTGCGAGTCTCAAAAGTCTCATGGAGCCTCAGTTGCGAGTCTCCATTTTTATTTTTTTTACTGATCTCCCTAAGTTCAGTGATTGTTGTGTTTTGTTGATCTATTTTTCATTGCCCCTAATAGCCAGAATCCTGCTCCACACTGATGAGGGGCAAATACCCCAAAACAACTGTGGATGTCTAGATTTGGTAACCCTTGTCTTATGTCATTATACTCGCAACAGAGTTAGACTTGACTTATAGGGGCCACCCTGGTGTTTCCCTATTTAGGACCCAACACTGGCAACAGAGTGAGGACCTGAGGGGCTACGTATCAGGGTGGTTTGGTGCTCTCCCCACTGGGAGCTGCCCCTTGAAAACAGGCTTCCTTCTCTGGAGAGAGGGATACCTGGCTATTCCTGTGATTTGAGACTTGCAACTGAGGCTCATAGATAGATAGTGTTATGGTCAGTATGGCAAAGGCAGTCTGACAAGACACGGACAGTGAGCCCTGAGCTGACCCCACCCACTGACCCTGCCTAATTGCCACAGACGGCCCTAAACGGCCCGGACAACCACGGAGTCGGTCCCTACACTGAATAGGTGCGACACACAGAGCACGGACAGACAAACAAAACACAATAAGAGGTGTCAGACAAACCAGGTCAGCAACAGTCGAGCAGCGAAGTACAAAAACAGCAAACAGGAGAATAGTCGAGGTCAAATGCAGAAGGTCCAGAATACAGAGATCAGTGTAACTAAACAGGGAGCTGAGCAGGCGAGTGAACTCTAATAGTCAGCAGGGAAGGGAGAAACTTGCTGCTTTTTATCTGGGATCAGAGACTAAGTCCAGCAGATGATTGGACCAGCCCTGATCCCAGCAGCAAGTTCAGCTGAGAAGATCAAGCAGAGCAGTAACCCCTGCAATGCCAGGAGTCTGCCAGGAAAAGCGGGTGTGGCTGGCAAATACAACACAATTCAGACAGAGTAAAAAGAAAAACACAGACAAACTCAGCGCTTCCTCGACCGCCCGGCACGGACCGAGGAGCGCAAAGTCATATTCCTAACAGATAGATAGATAGATAGATAGATAGATAGATAGATAGATAGATAGATAGATAGTTAGATAGTTCAGGGCTTCAGAAACTCCAGTGTAAAAGTACAATTTATTTACCCTATATTTATCCAACTTTTCATTCTCTGCATGAGACTTTTTGTCAAGCAATAACTTGGAAATAAGAGGCATACAATCCAAATCATCAAATCCACAAAAGGTGCAAATATCATATACTGTTAAAAAAAACAACCCATAAAGGTGATAATTATGAATATAAATGATGAGGCAGTGAGGCAAGGGACACTTAATAAAACATAAACTAAGAAGAAGAAGAAAATAATAAAAGCAATCACCTCTCCGAGTTGTGAAAAGTCACAATCAGCTGGCATCGCAGATGGTTTGCCGTCTAATCCTTATTCAACTGTGATCTGAAAAAATAATCAAAAGAAAACCATGTATCACACCTACACTACAAAGCACATCTAAAAGAACCATCTAGTCAGCGGGGACAAGTCTCATTTCTGCATCTGAGAGAAGATTTTACAATCCAAATGAAGACTTTGTATTTTCAGTTTCCAAATGATGAAGCCTTTGAATCTACTGTACACCTACACGAACCTCTCCTCCAAGATACTAAAACAGGGAATGGAAACCACCGGCTCTCCAGATGTTGCAAAACTACAATTCCCATCATGCCTGGACAGCCAAAGCTTTTACGTTTTGGGGGAGAATCTAAATATGTTATTAAAAAAAAAAAATCCATGATGACAGGAAGTTGTGCTGCTTAAATATTTCCTATCATACAAATTCTTAACCATGCCCTTCATTGGGGTATTCCCATCTCAATTAATACAGTTAGGCTATGTTCACATGGAACGGCCGGTCTCTGAAAAGATCATCCCGGCTGGTAATGCAGTACCAGCCGGATGATCTTTCCGGCCGCAGTGTTCTGATGCGGGCGCATCCGTGCACACCCGCATCAGAACTTTACACTGCACGTTATGGAGCGAGATGCCGGATCTGCTCACTCCACAGTGTGCACTAACATGGCTTTTTGCTGCCTCTATTCAATGAATAGTGGCCGCAGAAAACTGACATGTCAGTTGTTTGTGGCGCTGCTAGGAATCCCGGACAGAGCGTATGCTATATGTATACGTTCCGGCCGGGATCCTATAGACAGCAGTGCAACGTATATTCTGGTAATAATCATGGCCATTTGATTTTACGAAAATATGCTGCCCTATCCCTCTTATTGGTGAGCGCTAGTTACCTAGGTAACAACCACCACTCTGCGGGAGTGGAGGAGGGGCATGGGCTGCATAGCGGGATCTACAGCACTGTACTCCCAGGAAGTCTCCCTCACCTTCCGAATTATAGCAGATCCACTTCAGGCTGGGGCTTGCACCAGGGGAGGGGACTGTGGAGGTAACTTCTTCATAGCTGTAACCCCTTTCCCCCCCGGGCAGAGAGTGCTGCTATATTGTGCCCACATCTGCCCTGCTCATTCCCTAATGCTCCCTGGAGTATCTGTCATCCCTTGTGTTTCCCATGCTCTCCTTTCTGCTATAATTTGCCTGCACTTACACTCAGCTATACACACTGCAGCTATAATCTGCCTGCACTTACACTCCATTCAGCCATTCACACTGCTGTTAATAAAGTTACTGTCACTGTCCTCCTGCACAGCTCAGTGTGATTCTCACTTCCTGATTGGTCCATGCTGAACACACCTTCCCCGTTGCTGTCATGTGACCACACAGACCTCTGACAGCAGCCCTGCTTCTCTATTCTAGCCTGTTGTACTATGCTACTGCATTATGGGCATCTGCAATTCCATCCTGTACCTACAAACTGCTGTTGTTTTTCAGGTTTATGCAGTTACTATAAATTATACAATGGGGTTGCAGGGCCATTCCGTGGCCCCCCTTCTCTGCTTGTGCACGTTTTGCGGGGATTGTGGTCGCTGACCGGCACAGTGATGTTTTTTGGTTAGGGACTCATGTGTATCAGAAGACCTGCACGTGGTACATGAGGCAATATGGTTTGGCCAAATAATATACTGACTTCTGATGTTGGTTTTAAATGTAGCTGAATAAGCTTTTGTGTCAGCCATGGGTGCGATGTGCAGCCATTTCTGTCTTTTTGGCTTGTGCATATACTATAAATTATACTGCACATGCTGATTGCTATACTGTACAGTAACTTATAATATCACATATTCAGCTGTTTCTAAACGTTTCATTTGTTTTACCTGTTATTCAGAATTAAAAAAAAATCATTATTTTTGGTGTGTGAAACCAATTGTTTCGATTCAATGATTTCTTATGGGAAAATTTGCTTTGGTTTAAGAGTAATTTGGATTACAAGCACAGTCCTAGAAGAAATTACAGTGGTATCTTGGTTTAAGAGTAACTTGGTTTAAGAGCGTTTTGATTTAAGAGCTCACAATTTTTCAAAATTTTGACTTGGTTTAAGAGCATTGCTTTGGTTTAAGAGTTCCCTGTACTGGGTGGGAGGGGGAGTGGGGGAGGGGCATGGTCTGCATAGCGGGGTCTACAGCACTGTACTCTGACCCAGGAAGTCTCCCTCACCTTCCAAATCATAGCAGATCCACTTCAGGCTGGGGCTTACATCAGGGGACAGGACTGTGGAGGTCATCTCTTCATAGCTGTAACCCCTCTCTCCCCGGACAGAGAGCGCTGCATGTATGTGCCCACATCTGTCCTGCTCATTCCTTCATGCTCCCTGTAGTCTGTTTCCGCCCTTGTGTTTCCCATCCTCTCCATTACTGTACAGTAACTTATAATATCACATATCCTGCTGTTTCTGAATGTTTGTTTCATTTGTTTTATAAGTTTTCAAAATAATAAATAATTATTTTTCGGGTATGGAACCAATTGTCTGCATTACTATGATTTCTTATGGGAAAATTTGCTTTGGTTTAAGAGTGGATTTGGATTACAAGCGCCGTCCCAGAACGAATTTTGCTCATAATTCAAGGCACCACTGTATGCTTGTATTCCAAGGCTGTATAAGTATATATATATTAGAGTATATACACTAGTATACTGTAGCTGCATGTATATAATATACACCAGCCAGGCCATTGCTTTTACTAACCATATTAGTTGAGATGGGAATACCCATTCTGATCAATTTGTCATTGTATCCCTAATATTTGACTGTATAGCACATATTGTTCCTTGCTTTTGTGTGGTTACTGTTGGACTTTTTGTACATAATTATTTGTAACCAACACCATTAACTTGAAACATCTGTGTGTCCTCAAATTGTTTGATGCTTCAAGAGTATGAGTGTGTTAGTTGAATATTAAAGGGGTACTCCAGCAAAAATTTTCTTTCAAATTCATTGGTGTCAGTGAATTTGGCTTGAAATTTATATAGGCTTGTAGTTTACTTCTATTTAAAAATATAAAGTCTTCCAGTACTTATCAGCTGCTTTATGTCCTGCGGGAGGAAGCAGTGTCTCTTTTACAGTCTTACACGGTGCTCTCTGCTGCCACCTCTGTCCATATCAGGAACTGTCCAGGGCAGTAGCAAATCTCCATAGGAAACCTCTCCTGCTCTGGACAGTTCCTGACATGGACAGAGGTGGCAGCAGAGAGCAGTGTGTCAGACTGGAGAGAATACACCACTTTCTGCAGGATATACGGCAGCTGCTAAGTACTGGAAGACTTTAGATTTTTAAATAGAACCTATATAACTTTCTGACACCAGAAATGCTTGTCAGCCAGTCAGTAACTGTAGTGGAACACCTCTGCAGTCGCTGACTAGTTGAGCAGGTAGTTCCTACCGGGATGTGACTAAACAGAAACTAGGCAATTTAGCAAATCTAATTGAACCTCCCCTCTAGTTCAGATCTTTACAGCCTTTTCTCTTAATACAGTGGTGCCTTGGATTACGAGCATGATTCGTTCTGGGACGGCGCTTGTAATCCAAATCCACTCTTAAACCAAAGCATATTTTTCCATAAGAAATAATTGAAATGCAGACAATTGGTTCCACCCCCCCCCAAAAAAAAAAATAATGATTTTTTTATTCTGAATAACATGTAAAACAGATGAAACAAACATTTATAAACAGCTGAATATGTGATATTATAAATTACTGTACAGCAATGGAGAGGATGGGAAACACAAGGGCTGACAGAGACTGCAGGGAGCAGGGAGGAATGAGCAGGACAGATGTGGGCACATACATGCAGCAGTCTCTGTCTGGGGAGAGAGGGGTTACAGCTATGGAGAGATTACCTCCACAGTCCTGTCCTCTGATGTAAGCCCCAGCCTGAAGTGGATCCGTTATGATTTGGAAGGTGAGGGAGACTTTCTGGGTCAGAGTACAAAGCTGTAGATCCCGCTATGCAGACCATGCCCCTCCTCCACTCCCCCTCCCACCTAGTACAGGGAGCTCTTACACCAAAGCAATGCTCTTAAACCAAGTCACAATTTTGAAAAACTGTGAGCTCTTAAACCAAGTTACTCTTAAACCAAGGTACAACCCATAGATTAAACATAAATCAGAATAGTGTGAGCGTCATTCAGACGCCACAGAGAATCATTTTTCAGGAAACGTATCAAACCAAACTTTTAACTTTAAACATCTAAAGAAACGGAAATAAATCGAGTTCAGGTTGAAGCCAATCCATCCCGCCAATAGGGCAGAATGACAAGTCCTTGCTCCATATTTGTCCCTTTCAGGCTAAATGGAAAGCTGGAGATATTTATCACAGGTGTGTTGGCTCTGGCTTCTTTCTTCTCACAGATTGTGTACGTGATTATGGATTATATACAAGCATGCTGTAACCTCTGTAATATTGCCCTACGGAGCTTCCTTCAATTTTTGGTTCAAAGTCTCAGTACTTTTCTGTTCTTCCTTAGTGTGCAGGTAATCACTGCTTTACATTTTTTATTTTATTTTTAACCTTAATCCTTACCTTAATGCCGGGGACATAGTTCTGTATATGAAGCGCATCTTACTTCCTGTGCTCGGAGCAGGTCTTCTTGGGTTTCTTCACAATGGGGGATGGCATGCCTGCCCTAAGTGCTCCAGGCCCTGCTCAGAGCTGCAGACAAGGCCAGTTAGTTCATACGGAAAAGAAAAGACCTGTTTCTTAGCTGATGTCTGTTTGCAAGTTATAAAATTTTGTATTCTTTCTAAGTTTAAGAGTTGTGGGCTTGACTGAGTTGCAGTATGCATGCCTTTATGCATGCATACAGCAGCTCAGCCTAGCCTCTATTACTATTATTATTATCTATCAGCTTGGAAGAAAATCATAATTTTATAATTTTGCAAAAAAGCAGGTATGTATTTCATATCCTTTTTTGCTATCTGTCCATGAGCTGAGAAATCTTCACTCTTTTCACACTCTTTTTGGCCAGATTCACACAAGCAGGCCCGGCATCAGCACCCAGCTTACCTGGGCAAGTGTCGAGGCCCACAGCATCCCTAGGGACCCAGTCCCGCCAGGGCTGCTTTCTTTCCTATCTCAGACTGGCTGGAGGTAGGGAACATTAACCTCACTGACCAGCCAGCCAGCTTCTCCTCCGTGCTGCAGATCAGCCTGATCTGCACTCCCTGCATCTTTCTGCCCTGGCCCAGACCTGATTAGAGGAGGCCAGAGCAGCAGATGAGCTCAGCTCCTGGGCCAGGAGACTGGTGAGTATACTTAGGGGGAGTGGGGCAGTGTTTTGTGGGGTGTTTAGAGACCATGTGAATCTCCAATTGCTGCAAAACTACAACTTCAATCATGCACTGCTAGCAAGACATGATGGGAGTTGTAGTTTGATAACAACTGAAGAGTCACTTGTTGGGAAACAGTATATTTAGTGTGGTGTTCCCTAATATGTAACTTTCCAATTGCAGACTACAACTCCCACTATGCATTGCTGGCAGGGCAAAATGGGAGTTGTAGTTTGACAACAGCTAAAAAGCCACTGATTGGGAAACAAAGATTTAGGAGGACAGTCTATTTAGTGCAGTGTTCAACATGTGACTCTCCAGTTGCTGAAAAACTACAACTTCCATCATCCACTGCTGGCAGGACATGATGGGAGTTGTAGTTTGACAGAAACTGGAGAGCCACTGGTTGGGAAGCACTGATTTATGGGGACGATGGCACAATTTATCTAGGTGGGAAGTGGCACAATTTATTGGGGGGAAGTGAGCGTTTACTGTGATGGGGAGCAGTGCCACAGATTATTGGGGGGCAGTAGCAACATTTATTGGTGGTAGTGGCACAGATTATTGGGGAGCAGTGAGAGTTTATTTGGGGGGGAGGGGAACAGTGGCACAGTTTATTAGAGCAAAGTTCTTTTTGCACAAAGAGTGGGCCTTAATACAGATTGAAGCCCAAAGGGCTCACCTACAGATGAGGGGCAGAAATGAGGCCTAGCTACTGATATGCGAAGAGAGAGCACAGCTACAGATTGAAGTAAAGAGAGGGGGCTCAACTACAGATGGGATCCACAAAGGGCCCACAAAACCCTGGAGCCGGCCCTGCACACAAGGTATGATAGCGGCCGAATGAACTTAATTTCTTTTTAATTAGAATGCGGGCCGGAGCCGCACTTTACATTGTCTGCTCTGTCAGTCTTGTGCGTCCACAATTCAATGAATAGTGGCTGCACAAAACTGACATGTCAGTTTTCTGTGTGGCTGCATGAAATCCCAGCCACAGTGTATGCTGAGTATATACACTTTGGCCGACATTCCATGGTAAGTAAATTGATCGGCCACTGTGTTTAATCAAATTATAAGTTGTGTGAACGTGGCCTAAGATAGATAGATAGATAGATATACAAGTAGTTCAGCAGCACTAAAAAGCAGTGTAGACGGGTGCCTATTGTAGTCTCAACCACGGACTTCCTTATATATTCTTAGTAAATTCAATGGCACTCCAAAAGATAAGATGCAAAATTGGTGTTTTATTCCAGGGTCCAAAAAGGTATAACAGCACAGCAATCAAGGAGAGGCAACGTTTCTGTGGCCTCACGCCACAATTTTCAAGCCAATACTAGTGAGCACATCATCATGTATTTAAATGTGTGATGTGCTCACCAGTATTGGCTTGAAAATCGTGGCGTGAGGCCACAGAAACGTTGCCTCTCCTTGATTGCTGTGCTGTTATACCTTTTTGGACACTGGAATAAAACACCAATTTTGCATCTTATCTTTTGGAGTGCCATTGAATTTAATAAGGATAGAAAAATGGATAGATAGATAGATAGATAGATAGATAGATAGATAGATAGATAGATAGATAGCAGGAGCTTAACTAGAAATGGCCGGGCCCTGTAGCAAACTTTCGATTGGGGCCCCCCACCCCGACCAAAAACCCATCAAGTGTAAATATAACTTTTAACATCTAAAGGGGTTATCCAGTGCTACAAAAACATGGCCAGGGGCTTAGCTAGGATTCATGGGGCCCCATAGCACAAAAACTGTACAGGCCCCCCCTCCCTTACGCACAACACAAAGCACTGTGTGTGTGTGTGTGTGTGTGTGTGTATATATATATATATATATATATATATATATATATATATATACACACATATATATATTATTGCAGCAGCCGAGAACAGAGGTCAGGGGTTATCAGAGCAGTGAAGCAGAGATCTCCTTGTCGTGTGCATTTTAACCCTTTTTTATGTTGCAGCATGTAAGTTAAGCAGAAGGACGCAGGACAGCTCTTATCTTCCCTGTGCATCCCCAGCTGTCTACCCTGCCTCTATGGTAGCTACGCCACAGATAGATAGATAGATAGATAGAAAGATAGAAAAAAAATACAGATAGATAATAGTTTTACCAACTGTTGGGAAATGATGGAAGTAGATAGAATCTATTTATCATCTGTAGCAGTAAATGAGCTCCCATTTCCTTTGTTAATTGAAAGTTCCTGTATGTGCATTCCCAGTCCTCTCCATACTGATGTTATTCTCTTCACTTTGCAAAAAAAGCCGAGATAATTATCACTTTGCTTAAAATATTTGACTGCAGCATAAATCAAATAAAAGATAAAACGCTGCATTTAATTAAAGAAGAATTATGGAACCACCAGACGCACTCGCCAGCTCTCGATGGCTTCTCATTCCTAAAAATATATTTTCTTGCAAGTACTGGAGCTTGATGGAACGCAGCAATGAAGCCGTGTGGTTTGATGTTTTATAGATATTAAATAATTTGCAGTTCATGGGAAAAAATAGCCATGTCTAATGGAGCAAGTGGTTGGTTTGGGTGTAAAATCGTAATCAATAGATGTCTGATAAAGGAGCGAAAGGTTCAGTCTCTTTAGGGACTTGATTTCTGTTAATAAGCCTATTCCTTCTATGCAAGTGAACGGAATTTTGTGCAAGAGTGACATCTGTGGGAATATAGATATTACCATAGAATGTGTGCATAGACATACAGAGGACTTACAGTACCCAACAGCCTTGCTGACCATCAATACAGGCTTCTGCACATATATCTCCATTCTCCAGATTTGATTAAATAACTTAAAGTGCAACTGTCATTTAATTATTATTATTATTATTATTATTATTATTATTATTATTATTATTATTATTATTATTATTATTATTAATATTATTATTATTATTTTATTGTTTACTTACTTTTATTTTATTTATTTATTTTTTGCAGAAATCAATAGTACACGTGGAAAAAAAATAGGTTTTATTAGGCAAAAATGCCTCTTCCTATACTCAAGAAGCTCATGGGAGAAGAGAGGGGATCTAACACTATATAGGGACACAAAGGAACAGAACTACTATATGAGGGCATAGAGGGGCCTCATAATAAATGGGGTATATAGGGGGCCAAATTACTATATGGAGGCAAAGAAGGGGCCTATTTTATGGGGTCATAAAGTCTACACTATTATTCTATGGAACAGTACAAATAGATTACATAGAAGATGTTGCTAGAGCAAGGAGCTTAATGAGTTGTGACCTGGAGATGTCCTCATGATGGCCTGGGCCAAATGGAGAAGAAAAAGAAAAGTGAAAGGTTCTGTAATCACTTGGGATTAAATCAGAGAAGACATCCCCTGTGAGTCACTGGATGAGACTGCACTGTAATTACTTATATGGGGCTGGATGGTGAAGGAGAGGTTTTGTTTTGAGGGGCCCAGGCATATTTTTTGCACAGTGGCACTAAAGTCTTTGTTTGGTTCTGTATTACAGTATATCTGAAAGGGATCTCATGAAGGCACAAACTGTTTTTCTTATAGATTTGAGAAGAGTACCTTGATCTTGCCAAAATGTACATAAACATACCTTAGAATGGGACAATGCCCTGCAGTGGCCTGTATGTATTATCTATGCATTCTTTATCCATCAATCTATCTATCCACAGGGAAAAAAAAGTGTCCACGCTAAAGTTCTGCAAATTTTAATGACTTTCTTAAAATAAATTAATATAATTAATTAATAACATAAATATTTAACACTATGACGACATGTTTAGGTTGCAATTTTCCTCCAAACCACTGGGTGTCCCCATTTGCAACATATAGCAAAGTACAATCTTATATCTTCTGCCTTTTACTGTATTCTTAGCATTTGTGACATTTTGTGGCAGCACCAGGATCATATCCAAGCTTCTCCTCCTTCATATTTTGGGATATAACAAGCCAAGATGAAAGGTAAGGACAGATGCATTTGTATCTAACTTTTTATTGTGTAGTATGAAGTCTGCCCTGAGTAATCTGTGTAATAACCTCATACAGGAATAATCCAGATTTATCCAGATTGATTTACGTGCCGCCAAAACAAAACTACGACCATGCACCAGCCTCAGTATGGTGGATCTGACATCTAGTGCTTCATTTTATCATATGTATATGTGTTGTCTGTGAGTAAGGAGGATAACCCATACACTTTCACTGGGAACATTCTAGAGTCAGGGAGGAGTTTGCTGTCACACTGCCTTTTATTGGCCGTAGAGAGGAAAGAGAAGAAGAGGAGAATGTCCTATCTAACTCATCTCCCTAGGATTGCTTGACGCTAAAAACTTCCTGATGAGATTGTATTACTGGATATTTAGCTTAGTCCTGTCTAGAAAAAAGGAAACAAGGAGAGTGGAAAATAGAAAAAGAAATATATCAATATAGAGTCTGAGTGGTGAGGTTGAGCATGGGTTCTATACCTACCCAAAGACCTTCCGGGGCCGGGACTATCATCATCTACACTTATTGTACAGTCCTCCTTCACTCTGCCAGCCCATGGGGGGGAGGGATTTGACACACTTACCTCCCCCTGTGCCCGTAATAAGCTGTGAGACTGGCCTTGGCACCCCCACCAGAAAGAATTTTCCCATGAGTTGAGACAATGCCTGTCCCGGCTGATGGACTGACCGCTTATCCAATCAGCGACTGGAGTGACATCCTGCCTCAGTCACTCACTGGCTTAGTGGCCAGTCCATCAGCTGGGTCGTTAAGTGTACACTCCATACATTCTGAAGCCTGGCGAGGGTCCCAAGGCGATCCCGTTGCTCACTATGGGCATGGGGAGAGGTAAATTTGTACTTGTTATCAAATTCCCCCCTGTCCCTGCCGGCTACAGGATTTTCAAAATGGCCAGACTTCTCCTTTAAACCAGCAATATGCAATCATTACCATCATGGACCTACAGGTACAGTCCAGTCTGCAGGTTCTCCTCTACAGCATCCCCTCTGGGCTGCCACAAAGAAAGAAAGAGAACAGTTATGACACTGTCACAAAATTCCTTAATAGAGCATGAGAAAACAACGTTTTCGAAGGAGTTTCCCATTAATACAACCCGAATGCTCGAAGCCATCCATTCCTCAAAACTGTTCTGTGCTATGAACTCAGATATTTCCCATTCCGCCATGTCCCTTCCAGTTATCAAGTCAACACGGCTCAGTAAATGACAATTGTCAAAACATAAAGTGATCCTATTTGTTAGCATTTCGGAAGCAGCCAGGTTTAAAGCTCTTGCAAAAACCAATTTACCAATAAAAGTTTCCTCCTCTGATTGTATTTTACTCCACAGCAAACATGGGCAAAAAGCTCAACGCGCAAGAAGGATTTCATTTTCTCCCCCTGTGTTCTCGGAGTACTCATCTGCTTAGCTGAACTGTAATTTAAGTTTCTTAACCATCTTGGCTTTGTAGGATGCTATCAGCTATTTGAAATTTATTAAGACAAATTGCTTCAGGATATTAGTTTGCAAGAAGCTCAGATCTTGGGTAGCAAAGTCGGCCGGATGATAAATTATCTGTTTCTTTGTCATTAACCCTTTTATCGCCCAGACAACGCCTTTTCTCACTATAATTCCTGCGGCACCGTTTTCGTTTTAAGCAATTTATTTTTTTTTTTTTTTTTTTTAACCAAGACCTAGTGATAAGGATTTCTAATGAAAAAGTAACGCTGGAAGCGAGTGGTACTAATGGCTGAGAAATCTTACACATCTACAAGGTGTGATTGCAAGTGATGCTTTCCTAAACAGTGAGAATGTACGGAGGACGCGCGCAGTTTCCTCTTGTATGAGTTTCGCGGGGAGCAATTTGTGACAAATCATCTTTTATAACTGGTGCAAGTTATAACCCCCCCCGTGCTATATTTGTTTGTCTCAAATAATTCACAGAATAATACCAATTTGTAACAAATCTGTCGTTGTACAACATAATACATTTTCCTCCGTATCTTCGTGAGTAATTCCACAATAAGACGAGGTCTCGAATTATAACATAAGTAAAATAAGAAGTCAGAATAATAGTACAAATGGCATCTAGAAGGGACAAGCCGCTAGGTATATATTTTGTATGATTTGCTAGGAAAGTTAGAAACACGTATCGACTCCTGACTGCAGAAGTTTAGAAATAACATGCAATAATAATGTATGTCAAAAATGAAACAAGCACACAAAGAAAAAGCAAGCGACGCCATTATCTGTATTTCTGCTTATTCTCATAGATGTTTGATCTATAGGTTCAAATAGGTTCTATAGGTCAATTCTGACATCCCTCCCAACTGATGTCAGAGAGACATGTCAAAAGTTTTGATTGGTCCAGGTCTGAGTGTTCGGACCCAGACTGATCATGAGAACAAGCCGGGAAATGTCTGCACATAATATGGTCCTCTCTTGTCTCTATGTCTCGTGATAAGTCGGACTCATAGTGTAAGGGTCCTATTACGCGGAACGGTTTTTAACAACTAACGATAAACGATCGCAAACGAGATTGTTCATCGTTAACCTGAAATCGTTCACCATATTACACAGAGCGATGGTCGTTAGTAATGATCGTTATTATGATTGTTTAGTTCTTCTGATCCCAGCAAAACAATGAACAATTACACTGAACGATTCGTGAACAAATGCGGAACTTGAGCGAATGAATGTGGAATTACAGCGAACGATTAGCGAACGATTATCCATAATTTTAGGTTCAGATCTAAATCAACAATCAACGACATACGAACAATTTTTCCATCGTTGCCTGCAATTACACAGAACGATTATTGTTTAAATTCGAACTATATAACGATTTTTCTCACGATAATCGTCCTGTGTAATAGGGCCCTAAGGGTACTATTACACGGGACGATGGGAGCCCGATAATAACTGTAAACGAGCGCAAGAGGAGCCCTGCAGCATGGATAGGTAATGTATACAGTTTGGAAATCGTCAGGCACCGGCCGAGCACCACTATTGCACATAGCGATGTGCTGTCGGTGCCCAACAATTATAGGTCCAAACCTATATCAACGATTAGCTGATCGTTGCCATCTGCTGATCCTTGTGTTTATTACACGGAGCGATAATCGGCCAGACAGGGCCGATTCAGCCAATTTTCTTTCCATGTAATAGGGCCCTAAGTCTACGAGCCTGACTCTTTTACTGAGCAGGGAGTGGACCACGATGCAGTGGGTTCCTCTTCCTGGTTATTTTAGGACCAATCAAAATTTTTGACATTTTTGTCTCTTTATTTATAACAATAGTGTCACTTTGATACAATTCAGACTGTCTGCATCCATCACTAGTGAGAGCACAGGAGCTAAGACTTACCTCCTCCTGAACCAGATTTTTTAGGATTCATGCTCATTTGCAGATGTAAATCACAAAATAAACTTACACCGCCTCCCGAGCAGGTGTAGATTTGCTGCACAATGTCTGCTCCATGCACCTATTAGCAAATCTGGCTGAGGAAAAGGGGGCGGCCTTTATTTAAGACGGGAGTACTTCTATGCCAGCCTTGAAAAATGTCCCATAATGAGTAAACTTCCTAGGTGCTAGAAGAAAAATTAAGTTGTCTTGAAGTTACCTTTGACATGCTCTGTGCAGGCCCATAACCAACAGGTGCAAAGCAATTGTTCTTGTGGACTGGTAAATGAGGAGTTAAAAAACACACACACACACTCAAAAGTTTAAATTGGAAAAAAGAAAAAAATCCACTATGTTCTTAAAGGGGTTTTCTGGCAATTCCTAAAAAGCATATTAGTGCCTTCACCAACCCACCAATATACTGTACTTTTCCAACTATTATGGCCTATTTCCACTGTTCCGATGGCCCAATCCAAACCTTTTCCCTGGCTTGCAGTCTTTATGCATGGCCATCACCTGACATAGCATAAACGCTTGGTGAGAGGAACATTGGGCAGTCTCTTCTTCTGGTGGCTGTGGGTCTGGTTTGCGAGCACATGGTAAGTCACACTAAGCCCACAGGAGGAAAGAGGAGGGGCAGAGAGGAGATGGTGTAGAACATGAACCGCTGCCATTACACAGTCTGAGTGCAAATAAGTGGTGCCTAGTAGAGACAGGAATATATACTAAGGGTATAAACCCACACACCGTATACACAGCGTATTTACTGCTGCGATACGCAGCGAATACGCAGCAAAAACGCAACAAATACGCAACAAAAACGCAGCAGATTAGATCTAAATAACTGAACTCAGCATTAAATCTTCACCATCAAACTGCTGCGTATTTGCTGCGTATTTGTTGCGTATTTGTTGCGTATACGGTGTGTGGGTTTGTACCCTTAATGTAAATTTAATGCAATGAACTCTTTCCTATCCGGAATACCCAATAAAGAGGTTAAGAAGAAGCCTGGTTACTGAAAAATGGTTCACTGAGTTGAATCAAGTTGGCCCCATGTACTGCAGCCATGTTACTGTTCACATGCTGAATGGAGCCAAAATAGTCACTAACATGAGGATTTGTACCCAGTGAAGCTCAAACTGAGCAAATTCTCTGCAGTCTAGTCACAGCCTAGGAACCTTTTCAGTAGCCAGAGAATAAAATTAAATCACACAATAACTAAGTCTATTAGCAGAAAGTGGTTTAGCTTAAGCAGCTCAGTAATATATTTGATGCCGTTCAAAGGATGATGCGTGAACGCTGCTGTACGCAGAATGACAAACGACATCAGTACTGCGGGAACAATACAGCTGCCTTCAACTCTACTAGAACATCTGTGACTTGGTGGAGTTATGCCAAGAGGCAAGAACGCGGGTCCAATCTCTCCTCGCAGAGGGCACTAGTTTTGTCTCCCTCGCTTTGTTGAGCGGAGCAGCCAAGGTGAAGGTACAATTATATAGAAGGAACATTCTTTTGTACAGAAACCACTCTATTTAAACACAACAATTTCATGTTCCGTTAAAAAAAGTGTCTTTTTATTACTCGATAACAGATTTAAGTGCATCAGGGTACGGCACACAGTCGTATGGATCAAAGGCGCGTGCATGGGTCTCTGCTCCTCATCATATGAGGAAATGTTAACCCAAATAACTTGCAAACCTGACTTGCAAGTTGTCGGATTTAAAGAAAAATTAAAGAGTAGAGAGTGACAATGATATCGGGTGGGGGTGGAGAAAATAAGTGTATTACAATGCATGAAATAAGAGGCAACTGATCCAAAGTAAAGCATAGCCTATAATGAGCAACATGTTAACTTGGTTTCCGTGCAATGTTTGGTCTTTATGGCTTTTAGGGACAGGAAACTGATAAGTTCAGATTGTTGCAATGATCCTGCAGGTGGCACAGTGCCTTAAAAGGGGTTATCCAGTGGTACAAAAACATGGCCACTTTCTTCCAGAGACAGCACCACTCTTGTCTCCAGGTCAAGGGCCGTTTACAATTAAAGGGAACCTGTCACCGGGGTCGAGGGCACAGAGGCCAACTGACCCACCCGGTGCAGCCCCCCCGATACTTGCCCTTTACAGCAAGTCCTGCTCCTGGAGCCGGTCGTGGGACGAAGATATCAGCGCCCGAAGCCGTGCGTGCGCTGTATGCAAATTACCTGAGATGAGTCCGATGTCCATAGAGAATGAATGGAGCCGTTATTCTCTATGGGCATCGGACTCATCTCTGCAGCGTGCGCATGGCTTTGGGCGCTGATATCTTTGCCCCGGGACCAGCTCTAGGAGCGGGACTCACCGAAAAGGGTAAGTATCCGGGGGATGCCCTGGGGAGTCGGGCGGGCTCTGTGCCTGCATCCGCAGTGACAGGTTCCCTTTAAGCTCCATTCCCTTCAATAGAACTGAGTGGTGCTGTCTTTGGAAGAAGGCGGTCAAGTTTCTGTACCACTGGGTAACCCCTTTTAAGACATTAATTATGGTATTTCTGGTCCAAGGACAGCAGTATGGCTTAAGATATCCCTATTGTGCTGCTGTTGAGTTGTAAAGAACCCTTTGGTCTTCACTAATAATTTCTATGAGAGTGTGTCATCTGCTGCAGAAAGAAACTTCCAGATCACTAACCTTAGTGTTATCCCACTGTTGGCAGCTGATAATGTGGATATAGCATAGCACCCAAGTGTGAGGAAGAAGTGTAGTTGTACAACATTGTGATGGAGTTAACAGAATTTGTTTGTTTCACCTTTTCTAGGTGTAAAATATATATGTGTTAAATATTACAAATATCTGTGGTATTACTGGTCCTGTGGCCCCGTGGTGATGCAATCATGGGGAGCTAATTCATTTTAGAGGCAACCCGGGGCCGCTGTTAGGCCTCAAATGCTGCCATGGCTTGGCAATGTAGCAGCCTGTAGCAATCAAGTGCAGAGAACATTGATCAATGTAGTACATATGTATTGCACTAATCTCTATGAGCAATCAGTGTATTGCTCATAGAAGTCCCGTAAGGGGACTATAAAAGGGGTCTCATATGGGTCTGTAGATGCTATGGTTTAAAAACACAAGGGGTTAAAAATAACAGTGCAAAAATGAGAATTGCCTAAGGGGTTAAGCAGAATAAACTCTAGCATGATGGAAATTAAAAATGCATGAATTCTTTTTATATTTCTTTCAAAAAACATATGGAATAAACATATATTTATATATAAAATAGAAATAATATAAGGGCATGGTAAATGCATCGGGCGGTCACCTTCTGCTGTCAATCTTTTCTGTTTCCACAAACATAGTGCAAACATTTGCATAATTCGCTACCATTTGTATATTCTGTAAAATCACTGCACATAAGGTGACGTGAAAGCTGTTCCCTGTATTTTATGTACTTATGTAAGGAAGGTGTAGGAAGCAATGTTGCGGAGGTGGATATATATATACACACACCATATATCATACATATCATTCTTTTCCAAACAAATATGCCAGAAAACTGACATAACTTACAAAGTCTTGTGAACAACTTGAGTCCATGCCTTGAGTCCGGTATTGCAGCTAGAATCTATGGTAGAGAATGGGAATAGGTATGGGTCTGTTTTAGAGCATATCTGTCATTAGAAAAAGGTTTTGATGTATCAGGGAGACATGTCAAACATTCATGGTTCAGGACCGAGAGTTCAGACCCTGACCGATTGTGAGAAGGGGACCAAAGAAGTTGCCCTCAGCATGGTCTTCTCCTGGCTCTGCACCACATGTCTAGACGGCCTCATAATAGGAGCCTATGGGACACGTCTTCACTGAGACAGTGCGGGGAGAGGATTCACGTCATCCGCTCCTTCTATTGATCGGTCAGGGTCTGAACGTGACCAATAAAAATTTTTGACATGACACTCGGACGTGTCAAAAGTTATTTTTGGTGGCAGATAAACTTTAAAAATGGGCACTGTCAAAAATGACAGCTGTTTTACAATGCCATGAAACATGTTGGTGCTATATAGGCAAAGCAACAAAATTAAAGTGGTTGTCTGGCAAGGTGTCCAATTTTTATTTTTTTATTTTTTTACCATGAGGTAGGAGCCTACTCGTTACCGAGCATACTCTGTGACCTTCGATTCCACATGGTGCTGCTATTATTTTATACTGATGGTATCTATCTACTGTTGCCATCTTTCGTTGTAATGCTGAACAATCACTTTACAGCTGCCTCCTGAACAGAACAGGAAGCCTCAGCTAAATTGTCGCCTAGTGGTGAGCATGAAAACTGCTAGATTTCAGGATTATTTCACAGCAAAGACTGTAAAATTAAAAATGAGAAAAGAAAAAACTGCAAACATTTTAAAACAATTTAATACTGTATATTTAATAGTGTTAAGTGAGCACTTAAGTGTTCGAGTGCTCGTTACTCGAGTAACAAACCCCATTGTAATCAATGGGAGACTAAAGCATTTAACAGGGTGGCCCCTGCTCAGCACAGCGGAGAGTGCTTGGTTGACCTATAACATTTTTTGTTCTTTTTTTGTATATTTTATCCCTTGAAGGGATGTTTAAATAAAATATTTGAAAGAAAAAATGTACTAGGTTTCTGCAATTTTGGTGGTATGCCATCATAGCGCCAGAGTTTTAATGTGTCTTGCGCAGGATCTTGTAAAACCTAAGCTGACGTGCAGCCATACTTACCTGTCTGTGCTTCTCCTGATACTAACTGGCGCTGGCTTCCGTCCACTGCTCAGTGACAGCCCTCTTAGCCAAACACTGCACTGTCCCACCGTAGCCAAGGATTGGCTGAGTGAGCCGTTAGTGAGCACGGAACCGGAATTGGTGTTGGATGGCATCAGTAGGCGTGTGGACAGGTAAGTATAACTGCTTACTGTTTTGTACCCTTAGGCTATGTTCACACTTTGTATGAGTCCAGCCGTAGTGCGAACTGCGTATATACGCACTTAGTTTTGAGGTTGATGCGTTCGCTTGAAAGTATACGATATACGCCCGCACAGTGCACACTACGTATGAGCTTACGGCCGGATCGTATACGGCACCGTGAAAAATGAACAAGACCACTGTTTGAGGACGGAAATGTTCAAACTCACGGCGTGGATTTCCATGCGGTCCCGTGCGAAGTACTTATTTCAGCCAAATTGAACTTGATTTTTCGATCCAAAAGGTTCTGTGAGTTTTATTGGGCTGGGCAAAGATTTCCAAGTAAATGACCTGTTTCAGATCGCTTCGAAACAAGCTAGGGAAGCATACGGGCGTATGTTCGCGGTTCGTACGCATCTGGCCGCATGTTGATTTTTCTCACGCCCGTAGTTTTAGCCGCACATGTACAGCGGCGTACAAAATGCAGCTGGACTCATACGCAGTGTGAACATAGCCTTAAACAGTTTCGGAACTCCCAGCATCATAATGAACGAAAGAGCATATATTTTAAAAGCACCCCGAGGTGCCCGGTATAGCATCAAGCTCGATCAAGCACCCTGATATTCAGTCGAGCACTATGCTTAACCGAGAATGCTCACTCAACACTAATATTTAACATAAAATCTTTCAACAATAGATCATTTTCTGACACATTTCTTTTAGAGAAGTTTTTGTTAATTGCATTTTTTTTTTATTTCCCAGTTGTAGGAAATTATATCCGCATACAAGAATCCTCAAAGTTCTAACAGCGGTATTTTAAAGTTACAATTTCACCTTTGAACAAAACGTGCAATTTCTCGGATTTCTCCCGTCAAGGACGATCTTGTTTCGGGCGTATCAGACGAGGAGGACTTGTCAGTCAAGTTTCAAGAATTTCCCAAGGGACCCAACAAGCAGCAGCACAATGCACTTCATAGAAGCTTCGTCTGATTTCTCGACCTGAAACCCTGAGGTCTTTACAAGATTACCTTGTAAGCATCTCACAGTTCTCTCCTCCAAAGTCTCCAATTCCTTTTCTGCTTTTTGTCAACATAATGAATGACTTGTGATGTATTCTTCCTGAACGAGTTTGTTGAATATCGGCATTAGGAGAGCATGGCGTATTATTTACCTCCGCTTAGGAATTGATATACATGAACGGATGAGACTTTTTTTTAAATAAAGAGGAATTGCGTTTATTCACACGAGAGAAATCCTTTTGTTGGCAGAATGAAGCGTTTATATAACATGTAGCTCGCGCTGAATGAAATTACAGCAAAGAGGGAAAACAACGTCATCCTCCGGCGCGGGGTACAGAGACGCAGACTGTGCCGGATGTATAATTCATGATAGAGGCTGAAGGACACTTCCGGCATAGTCAGTGTCTCTGTACCCTGACGGAAGTGCGCGCTCTGCCAGGAGAGAAACTGCTGGGACCGGTGGACAGGTGAGTTACTGCTTTGTTGTTTTTCTGGTCGGGCCACACTATATGGGGGCATTGGCCACTATGTGGGGCACTATATGGGGGCATTGGCTACTATGTGGGGCACTATATGGGGGCATTGGCCACTATGTGGGGCACTAAATGGGGGCATTGGCTACTATGTGGGGCACTATATGGGGGCATTGGCTACTATGTGGGGCACTATATGGGGGCATTGGCTACTATGTGGGGCACTATATGGGGGCATTGGCTACTATGTGGGGCACTATATGGGGGATTGGCTACTATGTGGGGCTGGAGGGGGCAGGGGGCTATGGAGGGGGCAGGCTGGGCGGGCGGAGGGGGTTCAAAAGGCGAGCCCTATAAAGCGAAAAATACGGTAGATCTGAGATAGATAGATAGATAGATAGATCTGAGATAGATCTTGCAGATAATCTGGTGGCTGAGAAATCAGTGATTCTTCTTTTCCCGCTGAATATTCAAATGAGCAGAGATCAGTTCGACCTTCATAGAGAATTGGAGATGAGTCCTCTGCATTCATGGGGTCCCTGCAGCGATATCGCCTATCCACCCCACCTGGATCTTTATTGACTTCTCCAGTCTTTTCCTGCGCATGCACGGTACACAAAAAGCTTCAGAGAAACAACAGTGAACCATACATGCGCTGGTGCCAGATCCAACACAAGAAGGGTATGAACAAGAACATCAACCAAGCTGAAGGAGGCAGGGAGAAGGCTGGACTATGGAATATCCTGCGCTAATTTGCATAATGGTCGCAAAAAAAAAAAAAAAAAAAACAGCGATTTCTCCACGACCAGACTGGCATCCAGAGCATCACTGGGACCAGGTCACACAACAAACTGTAATTCTCCTTTTACAGGGTTTATTTTAATACATCGCTCACTCTCAGGAACCTCAGACATCAGACACGGGGCAGAAACCACAAAGGGCAGGAATGATGGGAAGTTGGGACCACATTCAATGGAAAGAGTGTAGAGGCTCCAACAGAGAGCTCCTGGAGGTACACAGATTTATAGGGGAGCATTTGGGTGCAACATCCAATTAGGGGCGTACCGTCCGTTTAAATTACTGTGAGCTGCTGCCTGCATACCCCAGGAAGTGAGGCCGCACACGCTGGCACAGAGGAGATTGGGCAGGAATGTGGACAAGTAGGGTTCCTTGAAGGCCCTGAAGCAATGGCGGTGTCGGGCCCCTGCACATAAGCTCTAGCATCTGCTGTGAACTGAGCATTGGGGGTGGGATCTGACGCAACAGCGGCCAGGGGCATATGACGCCACTACAGCCATAAGAAGTCTTGCATCATAAATGGTCCATAAACAAGAAGAGGACTGTTTCAAGGAATAACATCCATGTCTTTCTAATTCCATAACACAACTCTAAAGGAGGCATCTTATAACACATTTACTGCACACATTGTATCAATAACACTCTTCTTGATGTATATCTTCTGCTTACTGTTTTCTTTTAGATGGTATCTTTCCATAAGTAGTAGAAAATAACAACCATCTTGCAACACTGCCTCTTCCGATAGACGGATTATCCGGAAAACATTTGACGCTGCTACGTGAGAGTGCTTTTGAAGGATCTGCAGCTTTGGAAAGTGTAACTTCAGCCTATCTGATTAAAAAGAAAATTTTCATCAACGGGAACGACCTTTTAACTTCTCACACAATGGCAGCGCTTTTCGAGCCATATTAACTCGGAGAGCGAGCGATGTATTAAAATAAACCCTGTAAAAAGAGAATCACAGTTTGTTGTGTGACCTTTCCTCTTAGGCGAGATAAATATAAAGAGCGGTTCTTTCTGAATTGGACGTCTCGCGATGATAAATATCAACTTTACACATCTGGAGTAAAGTCACAAAAGCTTCTTTTATCTATTTCGTGGAGAGAGCGGGAGAGAAATTGATAAGCTTGTGATTACTCTTTGGCTTCTCATCCTCTCTAAAATGCTAAGGACCTGGAGATGCAGAATATAAGGATGTAGTGATGATTACTTAACAATGTCAAGCGGGAATCTCGAGAAAGGATCGGTAAGCTATGAAATAAATGGCAAAGACGATATTAGACCAGATAGTGGATAAAAATGTATTGTTTGCTCAATTGAGGTTTGCTTTGGCAGAGAACAACCTGTAATACCACTGAATTCTACATTATGACTTAGTTTGGCACAATCATTATGTCAAAAAAAAAAAAAAAATTAACTAAGGGTGCTATGGCCGTCCTCATCCACAAATGATTAATGATCTGCAAGATCTGAGCTCTATTGCAATCTTTACACGACACAATTAATTGATCAGCTGGGCCGCACAAACAATTCCTCTATTGTTTGTGAGGCAACTAAAATATTATGCTATTGGCATCTCCCTGTATAAGCAGGATATGTGTGGCCGATAGCATTATATCATGTAAACAATGATCTGTTGGGCTGCAGAAAAGATGTGATCAGTTGTCGAGTGGGTGTTTTCCCGCTCCTTGGCCGATTGCTGAACCGTTCACACTGGCCAATTATGGGCCAAATGAGCGGTTCTAGCAACGCTTGTTGACCCGTGTAAAAGTGGCTTTACCTTGGTTTCTTTAAAGGTCTCCATAATGGGCACAACTACTTGCCTATCAGGAATGTGCAGTAGCCTGGCGTGAACTGGGACTGTTTTTACTTTTGTGTGACATACCCGCTTGTTTCTCAGCTTCTGGCAATGCAGGAGTTACACTCAGCTCTGCCTGACTCAATTGCTGCAGCTGAGCAAGTCTTTTGATTGACATATTCCTCTGCCTGTCTGGAACCTTGAGGATCAGAGCGCAGGTCCAATGGGGATCCGGACCGGCCTCTTGATCCTCATAAAAGAAAGCTGAGCCAGTCCTTCTCTGCTGGCTATTAATATTCATCCCCTGATCCCTACCTAATTCCTCTGCTTGCTCGATCTGTTATCTGACCTCCTGCGGGACCTTTGACTATCCGATTGTTTCTTGATTTTTTACTGCGTTGCCCATTTGGTTCTGACTTTGGCTTGTTGACTCTCCTGTATTGTGTTTGTTTATCTGTCTCGTTCTGTGTTATACTTATACAGTATAGGGCACGTCTTCGTAGTTGTTTACAGCTGCCTAGGGCCATTTGAGGCAAGTAGGTAGGGACAGTGGGTGGGTTCAGACTCAGGGATTACTGTCTCCTCTCATCCCTACCTATCCGTCCTGACATTGTAACTCACTGCATTCACTAGGCCAGGCACTCTGGAGTAAGTGGACAGGTATATCGTACTATTTAGTACCAACAGGAGCAGGGATTTCTATCTTATTTCTATCTTTGACAGGAGTCCCTGCTTATGCTTGTAGTTTCAATAATGCCCTATATCATGGGCATAGAGTCTCACAGTACATATAGGATCAATGGAAGCAGCACTGCAGTTTTTTTGCGTGACTGTGTTTAGATCCCTGAGAGCTAAGCTGCGATGTAAAGCAAGGAGGAGGCATACCTGGCCTTTCAGAATGTTACATTGAAATAGAAAAGGGCCCGTTTATAAGCACACAAAAATACAATCAGCAAAGGTAATATTTTTTTTATGTAATATATTTTTAGAGCTACACCATGTTAGCACTGTGTGCAGGCACAGGTGACACATATTGTGCCAGCACAGGTCTTGCATTTCACCAGGTTGGGTGCGAAAGGTGAATAACAATGCGATACTATACAGTGCTATAAGTATGCCTGCCTCTTGTTTAACTCCTATACCTGGGAACAATGTATTGCTGTTCAAGTTGCTGATGAACTCATGATGATTATCCCTGCCGACATTACAAAGTTGCTACAAAGTTGCAGATAGGGACTTGTTTATATCAGCTGTCTCAGAAGGGAGGAGGGGGAGACAGAGAGAAAAGCTTGCACACTGTTTTGTGTCTTCAGCAGAAAGCAGCAGCTCAGAATTGGATGAAGGAGACTGAATAGATAATAACAAGTATGGAAAGAATTGTTAATTTCAACATAGGCAGCAACATATGAAAAGTTATGTTTGAGTGGAATACCCCTTTAATGACTAGAGTTGACCAAACTTTGAGCACACTTGGATTCTGACTAGCCTGAATGCAGCATTTCATAAGCAGTGGCTGCTGAAGTTTAATGCAGCCCTAGGGAGTAATGGAAAACATAAGGTCTGCTTTCAACTTTAGCAGCCATTGCTAATCGAATGTCACATGCTCAGGTTTATGATCTTTATGTTTTTGTTTTGTTTTTAAGGGTGTGGCATGGACAAACTTGTAAAACACAACTAATTTACTGGAATGTACGACAGATATTTGTTGCACATTACCCCCTGAGGAAGTCATCCTAAAAAGTAAAAACACGCTAAAACAAGACAACACTTGATAATGGCCCACATAATCGCCTGAAAAGCTGCATACACAAAATATTAAGATGTATTTATTTTTTAATAAAGGCTAAGCTTTTTTTTTTCCCCCGAGTAGTATGATGTGTACATACCCTTTCACACTTCTCAAGATGGACTGCACACATTCATTTCTACAAGATAAAAGCTTCTAGCTAAAAATTTAATCATACAGTAACAAGTCACACCAACCAGACCATGCCATTATTTAATGATAGCGTCACAGTTATGATGTAGGTTTACAGTCGACTGCCAACTAAACCCGTCAGCCAAGCCGCCACAACAGTCAACAGGTCGACAGCTCAAAAAATATGTAATTGTTTAATTATCAACTCCGAAACTACATTAGTTTATTGCGTGACCCAGAATATCTCCGGTGAATTGTCAATGCCGCGTGGTTAAGACCATTGTAATGAAAAACCTAAATGAGGCAATGTTCTGTAAGAGAAACTTTAATACAAAACTCTGTGGGGAATGTCAAGGTATGAGCTTACTCAACGACCTCTCACCTCCATTAAAGTACCTACAGCTTATTTTATATCGTCGGGAAAAAAAAAAAACACAGTCAGGCATCAAGAAATACACAATCTAACCTTCCTAATACCAAAGAGCTCGCTTGGGGAGGTAATAAATTGTGCTTTCAGGTGTGCAGATAAAGCAAAAAAATTCTGACGGTCATATATAAATAGTGCAGTAATAGCCACTAATGTTCCCGGACTTGTGAATGGCGCCTCTGATCTTCATCAAAGCACAGATATGTCTTGGCCTTGTCAACGCGCTTCTGTATTATATACAATTATGAACTTTTCAGCTCCAGCTCCATAGAGGCTTTATACACTATGACCATGACCACACATACCCTTATTAAACATATATAACTAGGGTCAAAAAACTTAATATGCACCTCCTATGGCGGCATTTGCACCCCTTAGAAATTAATCAGAATGTAACAATGTCTTAATGTCAATAAAAGTTTAAATCACTCCAGTTTCCCATTATACAAATAAAACTTGTAACATAAATAAAATAAAACAAACATATATTAGTGTATGTAGTAGAGGGCGCAACTGTCTGATCTATTAGGATGTGACAATACTAATCCCTTAGGGAAATGACGTAAGTGAAAAGAGGGGGTGGGGGGAGCGCCAGGATTATGGATATTTTGCAACATTATTTATCAGAAAAATAAATTAAATAAATAATAAAAAAAAATTGTGGAGAGAAATATTATGAACCAACAGGCTTTGTAGATGGAAAAAGAAATTTGCAATGGCTCAAAGAGGGCGAGGAGAGAAAAAGAAAAAAAAAAGCCAAAATAGGCTGCAGAGACAAGGAATTACCTAGTATTTACACAAGGGACAGCTTATATGAACTTTATGGGTGGTCACAAAGACTTAAAGGGAATCTGTCAGTAGGTTTATTCTGCTTTTAATGAGGGCAGCATAAACTAGTGGTAGAAATGCTGAACAGATCGGTGTATTGCGTACATCATACTGTTCAGCTGTTCTCCTAATATGCAGGAGAATAAGATTCTTGCCACCCCACCCCCCACCCCCCAGCTGCTAATTGACAGGTGACTGCCTATACACGGCATGGATAGATTACTGCCAATCAGCAGCTAGTGGGCAGAGTTTTCTGCTTCTCATGAATATCCAGGACTACTGGGCTCATGCACATATTCGAGAGGACTACTTGTTTTCCATGTTATTCAGGAGGATATCTCTGGATCAGCTGCACAGAACAGTGTAAGTGATACAGCATTCTGTTCAGCTTCTCTGTCACTACATTATGCTAGCCCGAGAAAGGACAGCAGAAATCTACTTGCAAAGTCTCTTTAATTAACCATCCTGGCACAACATAGATCCTCTAGAGGGGGCATAGCACATACTAAATCCCAACCCCTCTTGTGATGGTGTCTCTGTTACTAGAGACGGATTTAGCCTACAAGGAAGTGAGACACCTAGTGGCCAACATTTTACATACATTTTTCAGGGGCAAGGAGTCATTCTTGGTAAATTAAGTGATTTACAAATATCTTAGGAATCACATAAGCTATTTAATGAAGACAGTTGTATCCAATGACAGTGCCCATTTAAGCAAACAGGGGGCAGTACAGTGATGTGCCTAGACCATGTAACTTAAAGGAGACCTGTCAGCCGGGTCAGCACCCCCAAACCCATCCCACTCCGGACAGGGCCCGGCATACATACCGGCTCCTGCGCTTCCTGTTCCTGGTCTCTGTCCTGCCGAGGAGATATGGCCATTGGCTTATCAGCTCACTCAATATGCAGATGAGCTGAGGTGAGTCCGATGGCCATAGGAAATCAATGGAACAGTGATCTGCATATTGAGAGAGCTTATGAGCTGATGGCCATATCTCAGCGTTGGGGTGGGTTCAGGGGGGCTGAATGGACCATCAGGTACATTTGCTTTAAGCTTTGCACATGAAAACAATGACAGTGGCGTGGGGAAGCCCATGCCGCAGTCCTTTTCTTGAACAGCGGCCCACTCACGCCACCGGTCTCTTACTGAGCACCGGCCCCTTACTGAGCACCGGCCTAGGCTGAAGCACTGGAGGCAGGCCAGTCCGCTCCCAGTGGGAGGAAGCCCCCACCCCTCTAGAATCAATAGAGCTGCATCATAGAGGGGCAGGGGGTTTCCTCCCACTAGGGGCGGGCCGGTCTCGGTAATAGACCAGTGCAGTGCAAAGGAACCGGGTCATAGTTCCAAAAGAGGAGCATGGCACCCGATTTATTGCGCCAGCGCCATTTTATTCATGTGCCAAGGTACATTTGCTTAAAGCTGAAATGGAGAAACCAGCCATTTTTATTTCTATGTAATAGAAGGTAAAATTCATGATTCTTAAGTTAATATGTGAAGTCCTGTGGACATTTTAATATTCATAGTGTTCATTTACTATCCGGTTCTCCTCTGAAAACAATATGCATCATTTTTACTGAACTCTTCCTGTAAAGCATCTCTTCTGCAGAGAATAAATTGGAAAGCCTATTCTGGGGAATAAAGCAACAGTTAAATGATAATCCCCTGTATTGATGTACTGAAGAGTAGGTAAATTATGTTCAATGCCAGTCCAGTGGTGTCGTGGATCCCGTGAGTGTGCATACACACAGCCAATTTGGATTTTATTATGCAAAACAGAAGCAATAAGGAAAAAAAAAAGAAAAAAAAATAGTAAAGATGTGAAGGATTTAAGGACTAAGCCCGGCAAATCTCCATTTGTGCATATCATTCAGCCTGTATGTATATCTGCAAAAGTTTAAATGAGAGAATGGTAAGCTATCTCATGCTTTCATAGATTATCATTTGCGCTGGGTCATTAATAAACATAGTACATTAGGATTCCGCCTTGCATCGGGTCCTGCCTTCTGTGAGGATGATTCTAGACTGAAGGGAAGTCAGAAATATCTGTTTACTGGTATATAAGAAGTAAATGGATGGAAGGAGACATTACAGCAGCTCTTGCATTGTTACTTGTAGTGCTCACTGTATATTCTATGGCTACGACCAAACTTTTTTTTTTTTTGTGGTTTAATGGACATATTTTTGGATGGCCAACATTCCGTGCCGAAATAAAGGCTATGAATTTTGAAACAATGACCATTGTTCCACAAATAATGGCCATTAATAAAAATAAAAAAATTGGATGCCCAAAAAAAAGGCTGCCAAACAGGCAAAAAAATAAATAAATCACACAGATAGGATACACACCTCATCAAACCGGACTGGACTCACATCCGAGAACCATCAAAAATTCCAAGACAGCATCTCAGTAAAAATATACATGTGGGTATGTTATTTCAACCGGTAAATGCAACGTTTCGGCTGATGTAACAGCCTTTCTCAACCTGAGTAAGGCTGATACGTCAGCCGAAACGTTGCATTTTTCGGGTGAAATAAGGTACCCACGTGTGTATTTTCACTGAGATAAGGCAGTATCATCTGACTGCATCTCCATATCCATGGAGTATAAACCTATAAGAAATCACTGAACCTCTTATTTCTCACAAAAATGAAATTTTTTATTGATAAAAAAATATAATCAAGACAATACAAAGAAACAATGAATCACGATTGGAAGAAATGTTAAAAACAACAAACATACAAGCGGGAGATACTGCAGGTGGACATAATGAAGTGTGGAGGATAGCAAGGAGTAACAAATATACATTACCAAAGTAAAAATAGTAGACTGGGGTGGGGGCAGCCGGTGGACAGTCTACTATTTTTCACTTTTTTTTAATGTATATTTGTTACTCCTTGCTATCCTTTTGCTGGTTCTCTTAATAAGAGACCTTTAGATGTGTTCTATAACACTTTACCTGACATAGCAGAATCTATTGCATAGTCCACACTCTGCATAACTTGGTTTATGTTTATATCCATATTAGGGATAGTCCGAACCTGCCGAGGTTCGGGTTCGTACGAACCCGAACTCTCGGCTATGATTCCTGCTGTCTTAAACATCTGTGCAGAGAATGGATACAACGGGAAGACAGTCTGGAAAACTGGGATACAGCCTATGGCTGTGGCTGTATCCCGGTTTTCCAGGCGGTCCTCCCGCTGTATCCACCCTCTGCACGGAGGTTTAAGACAGCGGGAATCATTGCCGAGAGTCTGGGTTCGAACGAACCCGAACCTCGGCAGGTTCGGACCATCCCTAATCCATATCCATGGAGACCCAACCTCCCTGATCAGCAGAGGTCTCGCCATGACGATAATGAAGACAGAAGACAGGAGAGGTAAGTATAATTTCCCTGCTCTTGTCCCCACCAATAGAGTAAACTCAAGTTTTGAAAAATACTTTTTATACTCTCTCTCTTTATCCTGTTACAAGGCACCAACAGACTTCTCTGGAGCCTCTACTACACTATACACATTTCTATAAACCGACAATTTCATTCATAGTTTCTCAATGTTCCCATTGGATGGTGGTGGAGCACCATATAGTGGCACAGGCTACAGGGTGCTTACAACTCAGCAGCAAGAAGTCACAAGGACTCCACATGCCTGGGTAAAGCCTCCCTGCACGTACAGCTCTGCTATGTGCCCAAGCCCTTACCGTATATTGTTTAATTAGGAATCTTTGTTGATCCGACCATCTTCGCAACTTTACTGCAAAATTAAAAACAGTTTCTAATTATCAGCTGTCATTAAAGTTTACTTGCGGAAATAATTTGCATATAGATGCAGAGTACAGCGACTGTTGGAGGATATTACACAGCTGAAATATTAATGTGCAACTCACTATATCACACATAGCAATCCAATAGCAGATGCCATGGTGGAGGAAAAACACATTGCACTGTACGGCTGGTGGGCTACGGCAGATGTTAGACTTTACAGTGGGAAACTCAACATCTGGCTTCATAACATCTTTTAAGGAGGCAGAGAATGGCCGTCCTCCCAGTGATTAATCAGCAGATGTCTTACCGCTTTAATAATTGACAAGTAAACGTTTCAAGGAATAGATTTGCATCTTAATCAATAAAACTTACTTGACCGGTCGGTTATTTTCAATTATCATCTTTGGGTTTTGGTAATATGAGTGAGACAGAGTAGAGCGGGTAAACACATTCTATATTATATGTGTATTTACAGAAGTAAATATTTAGATTAAATGTATATGTTGGGGGAGGGGGCAATTCATTATTATTTCTGGGGTTTTGTACTGCATAATGTATATATAAGGTTTGATTACATTAGGAGGGCGAAAGTGCCGGATTTAATGCGTAAGGCTAGCGCAAAGGGACGGGAACGAGGACGGGGGTGCGGAAATGCCAGTGGGGGCACAAGCCTCTTGCCTATACTATCTGTGGTTGTCATGGGCAACATGATTTAAAGGGGTGCATGAAAATGTTTCTTTGACTTAAAATGTGGCTTTCAGTCCATACAACTGTAAAATAAAGAAGGTTTCCAAGTATTTTTTCCACTTTACATAAAGGTTATTTTGTGTTTGGAGTGTATAGTTGAGAGGCTGTGATAGTGGCGTAATACTGCGACTTTGGTGTGTTAGATGCAGCCATACATGCTTCCCTTGCTGCCCCATATGCATTACAGAGGTGTTGGCATCATTTCCTGAGGTGTCATTGTGGACTTGGTGACCTCCAATTGGTCGAATTTTAATTTCCAAGATTCAAGCATTTTTCTTCCATAGACTTTAATGGGATTTGATATTCAATATTTAAAATTTCGATATTTCACTACTTGTTCATCTCTAATGTAAAGTGTTTTTTTGCCAGTTGGTATTCCTTTGTAGGTCTGACTATTGCTATGATTAAGAGGGCTAATGTGCTTTTTGATTCACAGATTAGATTGAGTTTGCAAGTGATTCAACCTTCTGCCAAAATGGACGTAATATGGGACAATTTCATCATATGTGGGGGAGAGGGCCTATCGACTGTTCACATCTCTATTCTAAACAGTTGGCCAGATATACCATCACATTAGCATTTTGTATTTATTTTACTGCATCTTAATGCATCTTGCATTTGAGTTTTTCATTATAAAGTTTTATTGCGAATCTGTACAACATCTGCCTATATCCTCTTCCCAGACCTGTAAGTGGGGGGGGGGGGGGTGATTGGTATGAGTTATGTTACTATGAAATATGAACTACTAAATTATCTGGGGAAAAAGTCTAGATAGATAGATAGACAGACAAATAGATTAGATACTGTAGATACATAGATAAATAGATAGATAGATAGATAGATAGATAGATAGATAGATAGATAGATAGATAATACATAGATAGATAGATAGATAGACAGACAAATAGATTAGATAGATAGATAGATAGATAGATAGAAGATAGACAGACAGACAGACAGATAGATAGATAGATAGATAGATAGCAGATAGATAGATAGATAGATAATACATAGATAGATGATAGATAGATAGATAGATAGATAGATAGATAGATAGATAGATAGATAGATAGACAAAGAAAAAATCCTGCAGCACTCCACAAATGTAATATAAGTTGGTGCCAAGCGGTAGGCACGAGAGACCAGTCGTGTCAAACGTATAACAAGGTAGAAAACCGCAGCACTCCGGATAAATTCAAAAAAGAGTAGTATTTATTTTCACCCAAAAACTTGCGACGTTTCGCTCTCGCTAAGAGCTTTATCAAGCAGTGTAACAACATGTGCTCAAGTCAAAGTATAAATGTGTTCACATACAAATAGGATGATTGGCAAACAATCAATAAATCAAGTGAATAAAAGTATAAAATTCATATGGCATATAGTGACAGTGATTGACAAAAAAATAAAGTCTAATTATATTTTACATTGTGCATATGTGACAGTACTGTGAATCCATTTTAGTGTAATATAATAATAGATATAGCAGATAAATCTTCATAGTACATCAATTGGGTACACAGCGGGGGGTCACTCACCAAGGAGACATGGACAGGTGTGGCAATAAGATCATAACAAGATACAAGGAAAGTCATGGCGATTGTATCCATTCGGCAGCAAACGACGGCGTCTCTGCGGTACAACTGCGCATGTCCATACGGCAAGCCAATCGGATCGCCCTGTATACGTCACAGGGTAACCCGGACAGTTCATTGGTGGAGCCGACATGTATAGTAAACAAAACATCATGAGTTGCTGTAAAAACTGTTGCTAAATAAACAAACCATCAGCGAATAAGTGGGCATATACTCGGTATCGATACACTCACACCTCCGTCGCCCGGCTCTCCAATTAGCATGGGAAACAGATGCAGCCCGCCGGCGTGCGGCCAGCCGAAGGTCAGCCACGTACCGGTACGGCGAACCTGTAGAACGTAACAGTAAAAACCGCAGGAGCGCCGGCATCGGAACACCATGCGATCCACCGAACATTCACCCCATGGGGGCCAAGGCTTGGGAGAAACCACACACACCACCGAGTCGGGAGTGGAACATTGAATAAGCAATGATGAAAAAGAAGACGCAACAGTGTGTACAGCAACCGAGCTTTAACAGATTTTCATGCCACTGTCATCCTGGATTTTGTTAACCCCATGTGTCCCATAGAAAGATTGCTTGATTCTTTACATCTAAATAAAAGAGAGAAAAGATTTTTTAGGTATACATAAATATATACAAGTATATACAGAGCATCATGTCTATACAGTGGTCCAATCGTCACTAGAGTAAGAGATCACAGGAAACCACAAAGGCAGGAGTAGAACGACTATCTTAGGTACCTCGGTAATATTTTGTAGTCGACATTGAGACCCTTAGGCTTAAGGGAGTCTAGTTCGTGGATCCAACATAACTCTTTCTTCTTAAGTAAAGCTAGCCTGTCACCACCCCTAGTGTGTACAGGGACCTGATCGATGATCATCACCTTCAGGTCACCTTCATGATGTTGCATCTCAGAAAAGTGCTTAGGCACAGGAAGATCCATCCGTTGTGCACGGATGGTGTACCTGTGCTGGTTAAGTCGCGTCTTAGCATCGTAAGTTGTCTCACCAATATAGAGAAGAGGGCATAAATAATCCATGACGAATTACAGGTAAGATGTCCCTTTATCTTGTATGTTTTACCTGAATTGGGATGGATAAACACATCTCCTTTAACGACATGTTTGCAATTAACACACCTCTTGCATGGAAAGCAGCCATCTCTAAGTGGACCGACCAAAAGTTGTGTTGGGGGTCTGTCCTTGTGTATACTGGCTTTAACCAGTTTGTCTCTCAAGCTAGGTGGCCTTTTGTATGACAGTAAAGGTTTGTTTTGAAATTCTTCAATGTTCGGGAAACTCCTTTTAAGAATTGACCAATGTCTATGCAGAATCTGTGCTATCTGGCCACTAATGCCACTGAATTCTGACACAAAGGGAATACGCTTGATGTCGGCACTTTTCTGGCTTTTCTGTAAGAGACTACTGCGCTCAAGGGACATAACTTCGTTTTTGTACCTAGAAGTAATTTTCTTGGGGTACCCACGTGAGTGAAATTGTGCAGCTTTTACATCAATGGCAGTACGTGCTTTGTCAGGGTCCTCAACTATGCGTTTTATACGAATAAACTTTTGCTTGGTCCACTTAGAGATGGCTGCTTTCCATGCAAGAGGTGTGTTAATTGCAAACATGTCGTTAAAGGAGATGTGTTTATCCATCCCAATTCAAGTAAAACATACAAGATAAAGGGACATCTCACCTGTAATTCGTCATGGATTATTTATGCCCTCTGGTGCCCTTGCCCTCTTCTCTATATTGGTGAGACAACTTACGATGCTAAGACGCGACTTAACCAGCACAGGTACACCATCCGTGCACAACGGATGGATCTTCCTGTGCCTAAGCACTTTTCTGAGATGCAACATCATGAAGGTGACCTGAAGGTGATGATCATCGATCAGGTCCCTGTACCCACTAGGGGTGGTGACAGGCTAGCTTTACTTAAGAAGAAAGAGTTACGTTGGATCCACGAACTAGACTCCCTTAAGCCTAAGGGTCTCAATGTCGACTACAAAATATTACCGAGGTACCTAAGATAGTCGTTCTACTCCTGCCTTTGTGGTTTCCTGTGGTCTCTTACTCTAGTGACGATTGGACCGCTGTATAGACATGATGCTCTGTATATACTAGTATATATTTATGTATACCTAAAAATTCTTTTCTCTCTTTTATTTAGATGTAAAGAATCAAGCAATCTTTCTATGGGACACATGGGGTTAACAAAATCCAGGATGACAGTGGCATGAAAATCTGTTAAAGCTCGGTTGCTGTACACACTGTTGCGTCTTCTTTTTCATCATTGCTTATTTAATGCTCCACTCCCGACTCGGTGGTGTGTGTGGTTTCTCCCAAGCCTTGGCCCCCATGGGGTGAATGTTCGGTGGATCGCATGGTGTTCCGGTGCCGGCACTCCTGCGGTTTTTACTGTTATGTTCTACAGGTTCGCCATACCGGTACGTGGCTGACCTTCGGCTGGCCGCATGCCGGCGGGCTGCATCTGTTTCCCATGCTAATTGGAGAGCCGGGCGACGGAGGTGTGAGTGTATCGATACCGAGTATATGCCCACTTAGGCTACGTTCACACAGAGCAAAAGGAGCGGATTACGCAAGGAAATATTTCCGCCTGAAATCAACTGACGCTGAATTCCGAGCAGAATATAAGCAGAATGTAAGCAGAATCCCTGCGTATTCCGCTAGGAAAGTGTTCAGCTCGTAATCAGCTCTTGACAAATTCAGCGCGGAATACTCGAGGAATCCGCGCTGAATCCGCATGCATTCAGCGCTGAAATTCAGCGAGTATTTGGTGAGTAAACTAGACTATACCAGAACATATACTAGAATCCTCCTCCCCCCCCTTTTCCCCATTTCCGCGCTGATTCAGCGAGTAATTTCCGCTTGTATTACGCTTGTATTCCGCGCTGAATACCCGCGTATTCCGCGCTGAAACAGAAAATCAGAGCCCCATTGATTTGTATAGGCTTCCGCTAGCGGAAGAATGAACATGTTCATTCTTCTGGCGGAAAGCGGATTAGTTCAGTGCGGAAATTCCACTGTGTGAACTGCAGAGCAGAATTTCCATTCAACACAATGGAAATTAGCTCTGCACCTATTTTAACGGCTGAAATTTCAGCGCTGATTCAGCGCAGAAATTCAGCTGCTTTTGCTCAGTGGGAACGAGCCCTTATTCGCTGATGGTTTGTTTATTTAGAAACAGTTTTTACAGCAACTCATGATGTTTTGTTTACTATACATGTCGGCTCCACCAATGAGCTGTCCGGGTTACCCTGTGACGTATACAGGGCGATCCGATTGGCTTGCCGCATGGACATGCGCAGTTGTACCCCAGAGACGCCATCGTTTGCTGCCGAATGGATACAATCGCCATGACTTTCCTTGTATCTTGTTATGATCTTATTGCCACACCTGTACATGTCTCCTTGGTGAGTGACCCCCCGCTGTGTACCCAATTGATGTACTATGAAGATTTATCTGCTATATCTATTATTATATTACACTAAAATGGATTCACAGTACTGTCACATATGCACAATGTAAAATATAATTATACTTTATTTTTTTGTCAATCACTGTCACTATATGCCATATGATTTTTATACTTTTATTCACTTGTTTTATTGATTGTTTGCCAATCATCCTATTTGTATGTGAACACATTTATACTTTGACTTTGGCACATGTTGTTACACTGCTTGATAAAGCTCTCAGCGAGAGCGAAACGTCGCAAGTTTTTGGGTGAAAATAAATACTACTCTTTTTTGAATTTATCCGGAGTGCTGCGGTTTTCTACCTTGTTAGATAGATAGATAGATAGATAGATAGATAGATAGAGAGATAGATATATAGATAGATAGATAGATAGGAGATAGATATATAGATAGATAGATAGATAGATAGATAGATAGATAGGAGATAGATATATAGATAGATAGATAAGAGATAGATAGATAGATAGATAGATAGATAGATAGGAGATAGATATATAGATAGATAGATAGATAGATAGATAGATAGATAGATAGATAGGAGATAGATATATAGATAGATAGATAGATAGATAGATAGATAGATAGATAGATAGATACTTGATGGTTTGGGGTTACTGTAGCACTGGGCTTAAACACTTGGTTATTACATCATTGTTATGGCAGAATCCCTTCAGTAGACATATAGCAGACTTGAGCATTAATCAGGCCGGCTCCTTACTGTTCTACCCGGCAGCTGTCAAGTGTTTCTCAGGATGTCAGGACTTACAGCTAAAATGTCAGTATAAGTCAGCACTCAGCCAGACCTTTATTTTATGCTTTGTACTGACTTTCTGTAGCCAGGATCACTTATCCTATGATGTATGATTACTGACAACCATTATATTCTTCACTAAAAGTTTTTGTGGCCCATAGAATTGAAAGTGTAAGTCTACATAGACATTTCTTATAAAAGTTCTAGTTACTTATTCAAGGATTATTGTAAGAAATATTAATGCAGCTGTCAGTTCACAGTCTGGTGATGTGCACGATATCTGGAGGCCAGGAAGACGCTATGTCTTGGCTGGGGTAATTAGATACAGGGCAAGGGCAGCAAAATGAACCCTATTGGTGGTCCCACTTTTTGTTTGACTTTGTTTGGTCAAATATAGACAGGCTAGAGAAGACTTAGGGTCCTATTAAATGGAGCAATTTTTAACGATAAACGATGGCAAACGATTAACGATAATTTTAGATTCAGATCGAAATCAACGATCAACAACATACGAACGATTTTTTGATCGTTGCCTGCAATTACACAGAATGATTATCGTTTAAATTCGAACAATATAACGATTTTCCACACAATAATCATCCTGTGTAATAGGGCCCTTACAGTTTACAGGCTAGTGAAGACTTATGGGAAGATTTATCAACCAATCACAGCTCAGCTTTCAGCTCTGGTGAAAGGAAAAAAGAGTTGTGATTGGCTGCTGGGGGGAAATTCGCGCCAGTCTAAATTTTATACTCTTTGATAAATCTCCCCCTTACAGTATACAGGCCAGAGAAGACTTACAGTATACAGGCTAGAGGCAGAATCTAAAAACAGGAACTGATGCTCAGGCAACTATTTCCCCCCCACAATGGAGCATTTCCCATATGTGTGCTGTGTAACACAATGTCGCCTAAAATTGGGATGTGCATTAGAGTATGCCAACTTCTATTGTCGTGAATAGTGGGAATACAACTATGTATAACTGAATAGTTAAAACAGATCCTATAAGTCCTGAGTTATGTTGTGTCGCCTCCTTAAATGGGATTTGCATCAATGAGCCTTCGTGGAACACTTTGCTGTCATGGCCCCGGTGCCAGTCCATGCTCCAGACCGTTGCCGCTTCTGCTCCTTTCGGTCCTGGGCACCAGTGGAGCCCAGCAGAGCACCTCACACGTCCGCACTCATGCTTCTTGTCCTCGGCATCCCTGCTGTCGGCTCACGTGCTATCAACCCCTGGGGCGCGCTCACCGTTCCTCTGTGATTTAAAGAGGCAGTACCCCTCCAATTAGTTGTGCACCCAAACATCTTTCTATAAATCCCTGCTTCCTCCTGACATCTGCATGTTTCCTAGCATGGATTCAGCCATGAGTCCTGCTGTGTTCCTGCCTGCCTACGTGTCTCCAGCTGCACCTTGCCCACTGCTGTTAGCAAGCCAATCTTGGTTTAAGAGTAACTTGGTTTAAGAGCGTTTTGGTTTAAAAGCTCACAGTTTTCAAAATTGTGACTTGGTTTAAGAGCATTGCTTTAGTTTAATAGCTCCCTGTATTTGGTGGGAGCACAAGTGGAGGAGGGGCCTGGTCTGCATAGCGGGGTCTACAGCCCTGTACTCTGACCCAGGAAGTCTCCCGCACCTTCCAAATCATAGCAGATCCACTTTAGGCTGGGGCTTCCATCAGGGGACAGGACTGTGGGGGTAATCTATCCATAGCTGTAACCCCTCTCTCCCCAGACAGAGAGCGCTGCATGTATGTGCCCACATCTGCCCTGCTCATTCCTTCATGCTCCCTGCAGTCTCTGTCCGCCCTTGTGTTTCCCATCCTCTCCATTACTGTACAGTAACTTATAATATCACATATTCTGCTGTTTCTGAATGTTTGTTTCATCTGTTTTACATGTTATTCAGAATAATAAATCATTATTTTTGGGGTGTGGAACCAATTGTCTGCATTTCTATGATTTCTTATGGGAAAATTTGCTTTGGCTTAAGAGTGGATTTGGATTACAAGCGCAGAATCCTGGAATGAATTATGCTTGTAACAAAAGGCACCACTGTATATTATTTTCTTACAGCCAATTACCCTCATATAACATATGTGATGTTTATAATGTGTTTTTATTATTTCTGGGCATTGAAGAAGCACTCCTATTTCTTTTCTTATTCCCATATAATACACACATACATCAATGCAGTGTCATCTGTTTCATCCCAGCTCTGCTGCCTTTTATTAGTACAAGAGAAACAGATCGCTGATCTCAGGGAGACCAACTAAACAATAACATTGCCGGCTGCTAGTGAAAGTGCTCAATGCAGTGAAATCCTAGGTGCATTGCCCCCCCGGGAAACATGAATATGCAAAAGAAAAGCCCTTGAAGCCTCATTAAAGAGTCTCGAAACACAGGACTAGCCAGATATCCTTCCAGGAAGGACCTAGCCATGGGGGGCTCCTGTAGGGATATCACCAAAACCACCCTATAAGTCAATGTAATGACAAGGGCATAACCAAGACCAGGTATCTATCCACATACAGCTGTTTCGGGTGTTGCCCCTCATCAGTGTGGAGCAGGATGGCTTTTATTACTGTATCTGGGTCATGTGACCTCTGATCAGCCACTAACTCACCTTTTAGATTTCAACCTGCATCCTCTTCTTTACAAATCTGCTTTCTATTCCCATGATGCATCAGTAAAGCATCACATGGGCAGCTAGAGCCAATACCATCTCTGCCTGCTGGGAGGACAGCAAAATAATCGTTATATTTATATAACTCTAAATAATCTAAAAGTCTATAAGTACACAGTAAGGGAAGCTGGACTGTGAAAGCGGCCTAACAAGCTGATACAAATGAAAAAATTATATATACGGTATATATGACGTTGCATTGGGCTCCATCTGACATAAAGCCGACCTTAATTCTATGGACCATTGAAATATTTTTCAATCCTTTTTCAATCACAAAGAAAACGACAAAGGAACAATTTGCTGATATACAAATATGTTTATGTTCTACCCAACCTAGATATACAAACCATTATAATAATATGTGATTTTTTTTTTTTCCCATTTAGAAAGACTTTGCCACATGCAAACTGAAAGGCAAGGTAATAGTTGTAATAATAATGTATTTTCGACTTTGGATTTTTACATTCCGGTATATGAATGGATGACTTCAGAGAGCTGGAAACCAACATCTAGGAAACAAAAAGTAATTTTCTCTGAGATATTCCGCTCCGAGGAATGGGACATAAATATAATGAAGTGATCAATGCAACTTTTTTCAAACATGCGCTATTTACAAGCTCATAAAACCAAGGTTATGACAAATCTGACTGCAAGATTTGCTATTGTAACTCATTCCGGCTCGGCAATAAATAGAATACATTTTTCTTTACTTCCTATTTCCCCAAATAATTCCCATCAATTACAATATAAACCCAGAACAAAGATTAATGCGTCGGTCACACTGAATTTCACTGGGATGGAAAATACAAGACTGTAAAGGAATGCCGAGCTCATCACTAAAGCTCCCAGGCTTCTTCCTTTGCAGGGAATTAAAGAGGACGTGCAATATTCAACCATCTTCTGAAAAGTCATTAAGAAATGTCGAAAGTTATTACTGCTGGGAGTCCGCTTGCCAAGCATCACCATCTCCAAGCATGAAGGGGTTGAGACACTGTAGTGTGTGCATCTTGTCCTTTTCACGTTTGTAGGTTTTAGAATATATTCCCAGTCCAGGAACATATCGGGGAACAAGACGGTCACTAATAAGGAACATGATCTTTATTAGCGCCCGCCTATTTGATGAGATGTCCGCGTTTCTATAGATATGTATCCAAAGTGGGAAAATAGCCTTAAGATTTATGTGCAAGAGCAAATTAGGATTTGATAAAACCTACAGTCGAGTTGGCATCAATTTCTCAGGATGCAGTGTCCTTGTACCTGTATTCCAGCCTCATGTTGTTGTTGTCTTGTTTTCTTAAAGTGTCACTGTCGTTATAACTTTTAAAATCAAAATCAACAGTAGATGTGAAATAAAGCAAGTTTGCAATACACATTCACTATTGTTTTTGTTGTTGTTATCGTGCTGTAAAACAAAGCTGATCATAGCCGAAATCCAGGTCCAGTTTCTAGAAGGCAGCTATATAACAGCTATACTTACTGTATCCAGGTCCAGTCTCCAAAGTCCACTATATAACAGCTATACTTACCAGAAATCCAGGTCCAGTCTCATGAAGGCAGCTATATAACAGCTATACTTACTTGTATCCTGGTCCAGTCTCCTGAAGGCAGCTATATAACAGCTATACTTACTTGTATCCAGGTCCAGTCTCCTGAAGACAGACTTTCTGACTTGTGCTTGTTGAAAAAAACAAACTAAACACAGGAATTACGACTCAATGTCTCCATCAATCACATGACTGCCTTCTCTGTGAGCGCTCAGATGGCCCGGGAAACACAGGACTTCCTGTTTTCTGTTTTTTTTTTTTTTTAAAAAGAGTCAGAAAACAGGAAGTGTCATGTTTCAATGATAACAAAAAATGTTAGGGAAAAGAAGGATATGACATGTTGAATTTTAACTGACTGTTTTTTCCCCCTCTGAGATAAGCTGCCATCAGAGGAGCCTGGCAGCGGTTGTCTCTCTGCCATGACTAAGGGCATGTGTGCCTGAAATGCGTTGGTGTAAGACCTGTGGACTGTGAAGTGTTTTCCTTATAATACAATAAAAACGTTGTTTAATTGGGATGTTGGACATTCTTCTATTGTTGGGTTCTTTCTCTTCTCTATTCCAAACACGTGAAGGCTCCGTCAATGTTCATGTGTGTATGGTGGAATTAAAAGAGAAAGCTGTAGGCCGAATGAGCACTTGGCTTACAGTTATCTTATATTCATTGCTGCCTTTAGACCCCATACAGTTCTTATGAGATTGAAGGCATATAGATATATAGGGGGAGATTTATCAAACATGGTGTAAAGTGAAACTGGCTCAGTCGCCCCTAGCAACCAATCAGATTCCACCTTTCATTCTTCACAGACTCTTTGGAAAATGAAAGGTGGAATCTGATTGGTTGCTAGGGGCAACTGAACCAGTTTCACTCTACACCATGTTTGATAAATCTCCCCCATAGTGATTCCTCTTGCGCTGCCCTGGGAGCCCCATGATGGCTCTGTAACACATACAGCTGTACTCTAGCAGTTTGCATGAGGCCTTCATGTATGAAGCTGATGGGACATGACAGTCTCATTGAAATCCTATTATTCATATTAAAAGCATATTACTATTCCAGTATATGCAGAAAGATCTTCATTCATCTTGGCGTCTGTAGAAGTTGACTTTGTATACGAATTAATATTCTGCAATTCTCGGAGCAAATGTCATCTCGCTCCATCATCCTTAATTCTTTGCCCAAACACATTTCATTTTACAAATGGTATCATTCCTTCAGGTGTCATTAGACGTCTACGGCAAATAGGATTTTCTAATAATTTGATCGGGTAATCCTTTAGTTAATTAATCTAGCCAATGGATGGGAAGATTACCGGCACGCGGCGGCGGCGACTTGCATGAAATTCAGGCGCTTATCAGATTGTAATAATGAAGCATTATTATTCCTTTTTAATGCATTAGCCTGTCAATATTTTACTAAGAGTATGGGAAATATTTAAATTCAGAAAAATCTTCCAATAATGTCACTAATCTGAAAAGAAAAACCTCAGAAAGTCAGAGGCAGAAAGTCAAAAAATATTGTTACGCTGCCTCCTCCAACTCAAGAAATGCGACAAAGATTGAAATGAGTTCCCCCTACTATCCTCTTCGGAGAAGAAAAAAAAAAGATCCTCTAATTTTTCCCTCCCTCTCACGCTATGTGCTCTCGTAGTATGAGACCGGCCGGGTCACGGAACAGCTGGCTTCAGAAAAAATCACCCCGGCCGATACTGCAGTACCGGCTGGATGATCTTTAGCGCCGCAAAGTTCTGATGCCAGGGTATCCGTGTGCGCCCGTATCAGAACTCCCCAATGCACACTATGGAGCATGCGGCCAGAGCCGATCGCTCCATAGTGTGCACTGACATGGTTTTCTGCGGCCGCTATTCAGTGAATAGCTGCCGCAGAAAACTGACATGTCAGTTTTCCACACCGCCGCTAAGGTTCCCGGACAGAGTGTATACCATGTACCGGATTCCCTGGGCCTACAGCACAACGTAGGTTTCGTATCAATCATGCCCGTTGCAACAACGGCCGTGATTAGTACAGAATTTACATTGTGTGAACATGGCCTTAAAGAGGTACAAAATGTTTTCAAATGAACTGGTTTCAGTTTAAGGCTATGTTCACACTGCGTAAACTTACGTTCGTAATTTTTCACGGCCGTGGATTTGCGTTCGCACATACGGTTGTATGTCCGATCGCACTTCCGACCGTAAGTGCTAGCCGTGAACATACGGCCGTTGATGTGGCTTCCTAGCATGATTTCAAGCGGGCTGACACAGGTCGTTTACTTTAAATATAGCGCCCAGCCCGAGAAACCACTCAGAATATATTTTTTATCAAAATCAAGTTTACTTTGGCAGATATCAGATGTACGTTCGCGTCCGCATTGAAACTCACCGCCGTAGGTGCAGTATTTCCGGCCGCAAATAATGGTCTTGTTCATTTTTCACGGGGCCGTATAAAATCCGACCGTAAGTTCGTACGTAGTGTGCACTTCCCGGCCGTAGTTCCATTGCATTACATTCATATCAGTGAACCTCAAACTTACGTTCGTATTTTTGCGGTCGTAAATATGACCGTAAGTTTACGCAGTGTGAACATAGCCTAAAATTACTTCTATTTAAAAATCTTAAATCTTTCAGTACTTATCAGCTGCTGTATGTCCTGCAGGAAGAGGTGTATTTCTTCCAGTCTGGGGATTTGCTACTGCTCTGGACAGTACCTGACATGGACAGAGGTGGCAGCAAAGAGCACTGTATCAGACTGGAAAGAATACACCACTTCTTGCAGGGCATACAGCAGCTGATAAGTACTGGAAGACTGGAGATTTTTGTTTTTACAAGTTATTTACAAGTCTGTATAAGGCACCAGTTGATTTGATTTTTTTCCCTCTAGAGTTCCCCTTAAAAAAGGAGCATATATTTACCCCATGGATTACAATATCCCAGACCATCAGTAGAAGATAGGATCTTCCTACTCAGCTGGTCTGGACAAAGACATTGCTGTGGTGGGGAGGTATATTTTTCTTTTTCAGTTCATTTGCCCCAACGATTGACAAGACATTCATAGACGTAAAAAAAATAAATAAATGGTATTGTATAATATATATATACTGTATGAGGGTTGGTCATGTATAAGAAATAGAATATGCATAAGCTTGCCTTGGGTATTGTATAAATGTATATACATTGGTCAATGCGTATATAATACAAACACTAATCCTGATACTGCTACTGAGTATTAAATAGTAACTCGCTAACAAGCTCATTCTGCGGTAACCATTGGCCTATGATCCTACTAAACTAAGGTTATACTCGCATGTCATATAATATTCCAGCATGTCTTTCCATCACTGACCCCCGGACCTTTGCTTTGGATGTTGTGTTTGCCATTAATGGGGTTAATCCACCATTTTCAGGGTGAAATCCTCAGCAAATAAGTTACATGTAACACATCTCCTATATTATGCACAAAAAAAAAAAAAAAAATTATCCGAGGCATGTGAGCGGAGTTGCGGAAACCCCATTCCATTGCATTGAGGTGGATTGTCATCAGATCATATGAGGAACCTGCACTAAAATCCGGGTCATAATTTTAGTCTTACCTAAGCTCTGCTATGATTTAGAGAAATAGAGGAGTATCAGAGCAGTATCTCCTGCGGCTTTTCTCGGCCCTTCTCACTATGACTGACAGGTCTCTCTGTACACAGTATAATCATTCAATCAGTAGTCATTCTCCTACTACATAAATACAGTATGGTCTGACTGTCCAAAAGGACAAAAAACATTGATATGTCTGCCCCAATATACAACTTATAATTATCTTGTAAATATTTTCTATGGACTGTATTAAGTTACTAAAACTAGTGTTAAAGCTATTTGTCCCTATGCCCCCGCAGTTCTGCCCTACAGGTACAGGACTCTAGTTGGGCTCCTGGATCTCCTTCAGAGACATCACGACTCTTATGATGGTTTGCCCACTCAGCCAGTCAGTGACTTGGGCAGGACACCACTGCAGTCATTGATTGGCTGAGCAAGCAATCTGTTAGCCAGGTCAGGTAATGGGTTCAGGCGGGGGTCTGGAAGCCTGTGACTTGGCCCTTAGGGGGCACAGGGAGAGGTAAGTAGTGCTTGTTTATTCTATTTCCCCCTGCCTCTGCCTGCTGAAATTTTCTTTTTTTCCCAGACTTCTCCTTTAACCCCTTAAGGACCCATGACGTACCAGTACATCATGTTAGCCTGTCACTTAAGGATCCATGATATACCGGTATGCCAGTGAGTCTGGCGGCGCTATAAATTGAGCTCAGGAGCTGAGCTCACTTAATAGCCTATGGGGACTGGCTGCTATTAGCAACCAGGTCCTTACTGTTAATGATGGGCCACTGCGATTGCGTGGTGGCCCACCATTAACCCCTGAAGTGCTGTGACCGCAGCACTTACAATAGTGACAGGAGCTGTGCTCCTGTCACTGCCTGATCGGGACAGGTTCCATATCTGACTGCTGGAGGTCTCTTGCCTTCCTCCTGGCATAAAGATTGCTGATCCATGTATAGAATCTGCCACTCAGCCAGTCAGTGACTAGATCAGGACACCGCTGCAGTCATTGATTGGCTGAGCAAGCAATCTATCCGCTGGGTCAGGTAATCATGAGTTCCGGCGGGGATCCAGAAGCCTGTGACGTGGCCCTTAGGGGGCATGGGGAGAGGTAAGTAGTGCAAGTGTCAGGACACTCTGAGCATCTGGGACCACCACAGACAAACCAGCTGAATTGGCATCAGATTAGTATGTGTGTTTTTTATTTCGTTCTACCACCCTGAACAGTGTAAATATTATTATTTTATTTTTTTCGGATAATTCTTTAAAAGCTAAGACAATCTCTTGCTGTATATCACTGAGAAGCAATGGTCCCAGGACTGAACCTTTCATAACTGTAGAACATTCAGAGTTTGAATCATTGACCACAACTCTCCGGAGATGGTCTTACAAAAAGTACTAAGTCCAATTATAAAGTACAGCATCTAAACCAATCGACCTTAACCTGTACAGGAGAAAGCTATGAGCTAAAGTGTCAAATAGCTTAGTAAAGTCCAACAATACAATAAGCTGTCTTCATATTCAACTTACCGCTCATCTCATAAAAAGATATAAGATGAGCTTGACACCTTCTAGATTTCATACAATTGCACTGGCTATAACTAATATGATAATTTTCTTATGCCTATATGTGGTCACCATATGTGGTCCTTTAACTGCCCCTCAGGTATTTCCTCGATAACAAATACGGTCAGATGAGGTCCCACTGACTGACAATTCAGCTCATACATGCAAAGCAATTGATTCTGACTGTTTAACATTTGCAGGAAGCAGGAAACATGGTAACATAGTTAATAAGGAAAAAGAAAAGAGTCCATCAAGGTCAACCTATAGAAACCTTACTGTGTTGATCCAGAAGAAGGCAAAAACCTTTATGAGGCAAACACCAATGGAATATTTATCAGCCAATATCCAAGTGAGGATGTTTGTACACAAAAAAAAAAAGTCTTGTCTGCTCTTTTTTCCACAATATGTACATTACCTATGGTACCATGTACAGTTTTTTTATTTTATTTTTATTATTATGGATTTGAGTCACAGGTTGTTACTAAAGCCTAAACAAAGGGTAATCCTTTGTCCATGGTTCCCTAGAGGTTTCTTCCACCTGGTCTTTTTCTTTCCTGGCTTCTGTATGATGACTTTTGGTTGAACATTTACTGTGTTAGGCACAAGTTTCTGCCTGGACATACATTTAATAATTATGCAAAAAAAAAAATTGACAAGCTAGAGTGCAATATATCATGATAGCTCGGAATCTCACAGTGTTTTTCACAGTGGCTAGCACTTCACCAAACCCCAAACCTTTTTCATATGATTAAAATATAGTTGTGATCTTTTTTATTTTATTTCATATGTTTATTTAAAGGGCACCTTTCAGAGGCTGCCGGACTAGTGGTAGCATCGACACCTAATCCGGAATATCGAGTATTCTCGGTAACGCACCACGCATGATGAAAATGTGCACAGGCTCCATTGTAATCCAATGGAGGTCATACACATTTCTCTCACGCTTGATTCAATACCAAGGATACCCACACTTCCGGATAAAGAGTCAAAAGTCAGGTGACCCTCTGTCAAAGAAAGGACAAAGTCTTTATGGTATCCTATGCCATCAGTGTACCGCTTCATGGTAATTGTAACAATATATATATGCTGTGAATGGCCTCTAGGGGTCTCACTTTTTATATTAGTTCAACTGTATTGTTGCATCTTGTTGGTTGTTGTTCAGTAGTCTGCCTAGTGCGTAATGGCAGATCACATGTGTACTGAATAAAATGTTTGCTACTCACTACACTGTGTAAGCATCTGGATAAAGCACCAACTTACAGAACAGTAATTATGTAAGAGAGCAGGGACTCCTGTCACAGACTCGGTCCTTTAGTTCTGAGCATTCAGGCATACATTACATACATCTCCAGATTACATTTGCTGGGTTGGGCAATGTTGAGTGTAGGCAGCAATGCATCCAATATTGCCTCCTACCCTTAGGCAGCACACATATGCTGCAAATGTAACTACTTCTGCAAACAGGAAATGTTACCATGTTTTATTGCTCAGTGCATACATGCAGGGACTCCTGTCTTTGTCCACACAGCCAAGCAAGGAATGAACCATCACCAGCCATAGGACCATACTTTGAATGTTAGTCCAATTATACAGGCAAATGAACAGCCCATATGATGGTGCGCTAGCTTTAGAAATACAGTCTGACATAAACAATGCAAGTAACAAAGAAAGTGGCACTCACCGGCTCAGAAATCCACAATTGCATTTCATTCACTTAAAAAATAAGCAGGTTTGGAGAAAAAAAGCTCTAAAGAACCACAGGACAGGAATGGCTGTTTTGCAGCTTCATCAAGACTTCTGCACATTTCCTGTGATTCCCCACAACATAATCCTAAATAATCCAAAAATTCAGATTCAAACAAATCAAAATCTTTTAAGCGACTCTATACCCACAATCTGCCCAACCTCCAAACTGCTTGTACCATCGGAAAGCTGCTTTTAACCCAGGATTTGTCCATTCGCCAGCTGATGCAGTTATTATCCTAAAAAAAAAAAAAAAAACTTTTAAACTATCAGCCCTGTGTCAAATTGGTGTGGCGTAAAATGTCTGTGCCCTAGGCTTGTGATGCCTCTCTGTCCCTCCTCACTGCCCTCCTCATCATTGGGAACATCCCTGGGCAGGATTTTTCCTATTCATCACCTGTCTGAACACTGCACATGTGCTACAGTAGGTCGTTAAGGCGCCTGTGCAGTGGTCAGACGAGTGCTGAAAAAGAGTAATCCTTCTAGGGGTGTTCCTTATGATGAGAAGGGTGGCGAGGAGGGACAGAGAGGCGATGCAGGCCAAGGGCACAGATACTCTAAGCACACCAATCTGACACAGCGCTGCAAGTTAAGAAGTTAGTTTTTAGGACAATAACTGCATCACCTGCCGAACGGACCGCAGGACAGATCTTGGATTAAAAGCAGCTATCCAACGGTACAAGCTGTTTGGGGGGAGGGGGTTATGGGCACAGAGTCACTTTAAGAAAGTTTGGAGAAGCAAAAAATGGAGAGCAATCATTTCTTCCAATCAACGCTAGTACCTGGGACAGAACTTGCAACATAAAATATATTTAGTCTTAGGAGGGGGGTTCTACTATTCCAACCTATGCCAAGATTGCATTCAAAGGTCTCTCTCGATCCGAGCTCCGCACTCCACATTATGAGAACTGTACCGCTCCCCAAAACTTTTTCAAATTTTCCTAGGAAATTTGGAGTGAAATCAGTTCAGAATGAACCAAAATTTTGGTAATTCATCTACCATAGTCAGGTGGTCCTGTGGCCAAATAGACTACAAACAGACTGAGATGTGAGCAAAATTAGTAGAAAGTCCAATGGCATATCAACTTATTTAGGATATACCGGGAATAAATATCACAGATAGGCCCCATACAGTAGTACACAGCGTAAACGTGCCATTGTACAAGCTCCATGCTCTTCCTCGTGCACAAAGTCCAAGACAACTAAACATCTTTTATGCAAATATTCCAGGATCTTACAATAGTAAACTTTTCCCGAACATAAGGCCCCGATCATTTTGTAAGCTTTTTTTTTTTGTTTCCGTGTTCACCAGACTCTGCCTCGAAAAGCCTGGAGAAAGACATACAAACACATTATGTTCGCAACTGATTAATTAGAAATGGCAATCAAAGAGAACTAAGTTTACATTTTAAGAATCTAACGTCTCCGCTTCATCGCACCAGAATCCTGAAATAAGTCATCTAGAAAGACTGAAGTGTGAAATTACAGCCCGCTCCCTCTCTCTTTAGCCAATAATTTATTCCAATGGCAACACCGAGATGTGGATTCTGTCTCTCACACGACTGAACTAATTACAAATTATTTTCGCAAAAACACAACATAACAATTGGAGAAGTTAAGTGAACGACGGTATAAGGTAAGTAGCGCGGCTGGCATCAACCTTTACAATCCCGGGAAATGGATGAGGCGTTAAAATGTCTCCATTCGCACCTCCATTTTAACTCGTAGAATAGCCTAGAAGAGCTTTTCTCTGCCAATCCTGAGAGCAGCCATTTAGGAGATCTCACGTTTGCTGCATTGCAGCGGCGTCGCTTGACACGGAGAACTTCCATTTTACGGGGCTGTTTTACATCTGCTGCTAAACTCTGTTACATATAATGAAAATGAATTTGATTAAACGGAATAATTGACTTGTGATGCATGCTGATTTCGGAGATCAAAGCAAGAGAAAAGTGATCGTTTTCAAGAGTTCGAGCTCCTGAAATTATATCCTCTTTGGCCTTGATTTGTAATCAATACGTTTTGAATTTCAAATGACATCAGTTCTTTCGGATGGAAAGAAAAAAAAAATGATGCAATTGCGCTTTATGTGATGCCGTTTGATAAGATCCCATTGACATTTTGAATTCTTTTTCTTTTCTTTTTTTTTTTTTTTAAATTTGAGTTATATTTGGAGCCTGTGACATTCGGAGGAAAGATGAGGTCATTAATCTGTATAGAAAGAGACAACTTTACACTGTTTAAGTTTAAATCTCTGCCGGGACAGAGCCGCAAAATAAACTGGATGGATTCGGAAATCATAGAAACATCTTGTAGTTTGACTTATTGGAAGAAATGTAATAAAGTAGCATGTAACAAGAAAAATGGATGGGATATTTACGACGGCGCCACAGCTCCTCGGGAAGAAATGCGGCTATACGGAGTGAGACAATAAGTTTTGATATTTTGCACTGGTACAAATTTTATATAAAATTGCAGATTTGGGTTCTTAAAGGGACCTGAGTTCTTAAAATTGTCAATTTTGTTTAAAACTTAGGAGCATAATGAAGTCATGGGGAGAGGATTCCCCTGCTTGGGAGCGTCCTTTATGAGCTAAAATGTAAGCTCAAACTGTATAAGTGGCTCATTTTCTGGAAAACATTAATGGACACTGTCACTTTAAAAAAGTTTTGATATGTTCTAAAATCATGTTGAAAGTTTTGCTTGGTCTAGGTTTTCGGACTCCCATCTATTGTTTTGCACAACTCCATGCCAAGGGGTCTCATTGCAGGAGATGGTTTTATTGCAAGTCTATAGAGACCATTTTCTCATATGGGACGGGGATTGCAGTAAACCAGTAGAGAAGCACTTGACCTAATGATCCTTGAGGGTCTAAGTGCCCAGACCCCAACCGATCAAAACTATGTCTTTACAACTTGTCAAAAGTTGTTTAAGAGATAGGGACACTTTAAGTCCTCCCTGTTTTCTAATACTAGAAATTATTTTGAATGGCCTACACATAATGGTAATATACATTTTAGTGTTCAGTTGGCTTGGCTTCCCTACAAAACTAGCTATGGCTACTGATATATGAAATGGAAGGTAGAACAATTCCTTTAAAGGAGAAGTCCCACATACAGTAAATAAAGGGGGGGGGGGGGTGAAGGGACATAAAAAAAAAATGTACACTTGCCTAGTGACTGGAGGGGGGGGGGGGGGGCACCACTGCAGTTACTGACTGGCTAAGGAGGCAATCCATCAGTGGTGCTTGACGTTGCAGCAGCAGAAGTCATTGCCCTGATGTACCTGGAAGCTGGGAGGCTGTCCAAAAGGGGAGTGAGCAGCACTCCGGGGGCACAGGTATGGATAACTAAACATTCTTTATTATGTTCCCGCACCCTTCTGTCTGCCAGTGATTTTTTTTGTTTCGCAAGACTTCTCCTTTAAGACTTGGCTTAGACACATTTCATAGCAGTTTAGATTCCACACTTACTACTGACTACAGCATCTAATTGATGAAAGTGTCCGTACAGTGATTGTTTGACCATCGTTAGGCACAGCACTCCTGTGTTCTCTATGGGGAGGGAGGGGTAATCTCTTCGAGAACAAAGGGGTTGGGCCCCCCTCTACACCTCCCTGCCTGTCATAATCACTGTCTCTATATAATAAGCAGGTAGTTATCCAGCTTACTGTATAGAGCCTGTGACTGGGAACTGGCTTAGGGAACTTCTAAACTAGTAGGATGCCCCTGCTGGGCCCCCTGATACTGTGGGCCCCGTAGCAGCTGCTATGGCTGCTATAGTGGTAGTTACGCCCCTGCTCAGGCTTACCAATGCCAAAACTGTATATAGTGGTCTGAGAGGGGTTTTTGTTACAATTCTGAATTTGTTTTCCCTTAGAGCTCTGTGTTGTAATGTTCCTATTGAACTGCTAATAAAAACAAATGAGTAAATAGCAAATTAGTTAACAGCTGAGGGAGGGTCCCTACTCAGTCAGCCACTTCCAGGTTTGATTGGATAGTATCAGCATTGGGACACTCCCTCAACTGGTAAAACCCAGCTGGCTATTTAATTGCGTATTTCATTCAGAATACAAGTACTGCATTTAGTAAATCAGACAAGTTAGGAGTGGCCATAGATCCTGTTTAAATATATAAATCAAAATGATAGAAATAATATGACCCGGGCAGATTTTCTTTTCATTGGATGTCAACAATAAAGACTCTTACTTAATGACCACAAGTCAGACACTGCAACCCCCCACTGCAACTACTCTAGATGGGAATACTCCTTTAAGGGTCCTTACTGCAGACTCACAGGCTCATGTGAGCTCCTTTATGGTGGAAGAGAATCCACAATTTTTTGGGTGCCACCTTGTGGATTCTTACTGCAGCCAATTCTATGAGCCGTACAGTAATTTCTCTGAAATGTTGAGTTAATTGCCTTAAAGTTTTTGTTTTCATCCAAGTTAGTACAAAGAGAGAGGAAAAAAATATATTTATTACAGTCCCTCCGAAAAAGGAAGAAATATTTGATTCCTTCGCCGTTGTAACCTGGAAATATATCTCTGGAGGAAAATAACTTGTAGCGGGAGATGGTGAGAACATTTATTACGCCTCTTAGCATTTTACACCAGACTTTTTTTCTTCTCCACAACTTTTGAGCTTAACATCTACATTTGACTTTGGTTTGTACTTATTAAATCCCATCTAAACTATATTTAGTTAATTCAATTACCCTGCAATAGAAACCAAGCGCCCATCACGGCTGAGGATCTGGAGTCTGTGCTCTGCGCGCCCTTAGAAAGGACGAGCATTTGCCTCCTGTTTGGGCAGACGAGTGGGTATAATACAGATGTATAATGGGGAGATTTGCAGTATGTGCCCGGTGAATTTAATGATATTTGCGCCTAAAGTTAAATATTTGAGCCGCTTCCATCTGTGTCCGTTCAGGTAAGCACATTTGTCAAGTAAAAATCAATAGAAGAAGCTCGCCTTCTCCCGCAAGTAAAATATGATTAAGTTCTGTAGTGACCGCTGCGCGATAGGATTACACAGCAATAAAGGCGCCAAAGCTCTGTTGATCTGAACAACCTTTATTAACCCAACAAAGGTCATCGATACAACAGAAATATTGGCTTCGTGAGTGGGAAGCCTGTGGGTTCTGATCCCCTTCCTAAGAGGAGCTGTTATGATCTATTACCATTTACAGATGTGGCAGAGCCGAGACATTTAACCATTTCTTTTGTGTACTGATACCTTTAGGTGTTCAGATGGTGAAGTCCATTCTTAATCACACAAAGGCTATATACAGCTAAATGTAGCCTATATTCACGGTCTATATTGAATGGATTTGTAGATGTGTAATATACCATACCCATACTAGGTCTATTTAATTCAGTGGATCGTATACAGTAGTCAATAAGTGACAACATTAAGTCCATTTCCTAGTTTAAACTTGAATTCCAAAGTTCAACTGAACAGTTATGACTACATAGGCTACATTTGGTCCATTGGATGCAACAGACATGGCATGGGTGTGCGGCCACATTATATGTTAGCATGTGTGTCGACATGTACTCCGAATGTAGGTTGCTTCTCTGATATGAGCATAGATTAAGGTCTGTTCGATTTATACCTATGTGCATTTTCTTTAAAATCAATGAAAGAGCATGTCATGTATTTACCTGGTCGCTCTGCAGTGCTGCAGAGGGAGGCTGACATTTCCATACACGCCCAGCCGGCTGATGCTGCAGATAAGCAGCCTATCAGCGGTAGGGGGCAGGAGCGAAGCTGTGCAGGAGCACAGAGCCAATCACGAGCTGCCAGGCGCTTCATGCAAATCAGGGGCGGTGGATTTAAACAAGCAGCTGAGGTTCCATAGCTGCCAGTGATAGTTTTGCCTTGCTTTACTACACCAGCATTACTCTGTGTTCTGACTCCCTGCGTTCCTGACCTCTGCATTTGTTACCTGACTTTGGCTTGTTATCTGATTTTGTACCTCGCTCCTGACCTTGACCTGTTTAAACGGTATTCCCTTTGTATTGTGATTTTGTACTGTTTTGCTATGTTGGATTTGACCTCTGGCTTGTTTTCTGGCTGTGATTTTGGTTCTGATTTGTGGTTTATACGTACCTGGCTGGTTTGACTTGGACTGCTGACTTTTCTCCTTGTCTGGCCCTGCACTTAGCAGCGTAGGGACTGCCGTCCAGTTGGGGTCTGCCACCTAGGGCAGTACGTCCAAGTAGGTAGAGACAGTGGGATGGGTTCAGTTAGGGCTCACTGTTCCCCTACGGACGTGACAGAGCAGCTGCACATGGGCGGGACACAATTCCCTGTCTGCAATGCCGTACCCCCTCCCCACCATCTCTTCGCCCAAATGGTGCACAAGTCACAAACCTGAAAAAAGTGCACCATTTTGGTGCACAGGGTATCCTTGCACAAAAATTTCAGCTGAGCCTAGGATGGCAACTGTTCACTAAGTGGTATTTTATATATTTTATAGGGTAACATGTTTTTATGTAAAACTGTGTTATGTATTCTCTGTACCAGTGTAATTGGCAGGAATAGAATGGGTTACTTTGCCTCACTGCACACACTTCACAAACTGGTAGGCAAAAGCGACATCTTCAGTCTTTAGTGGGAACTGCTTTAGGGTGCATTAACATTTTTCTAGGATCTGCTAGAGGGTGGGTGGAGTATGCTAATATTCTCCACATGAAAGGCTTGTAGAGACAGGGTTTAGGTGAGACAAGTTAAGTAGCTGTACAAGAGTTAAGAAGAAGCAAGAGAAGCTGTCAGAACACCAGAGGTGAAAAGCTGTGACCCACAGAAAAGAGAAAAATCACAGGAAAGCGCCAGAGAATAGTCTGCTACTACGGAAACCCTCATTCCCAACTCAGACTGTGACAAGTCAGTGAATACAGCTGTGGTTCACCACAAGGTCCTGGAGGCAACAGCACCACTCTCACTCTGCAGCTCTCAGGGCATCCCCTAATTCCACAGCTTAGTGCTTCACACAGGGGAGAAAGGCCTAGCTCCATTACAACCTATACCACTATCCTCATCATCCTCTCCATTAACCCTCTCACTTTTTTCAGCACCCTGGCTTGCTGCAGACTTTGATAAATGTGCCCCATAAAGTGAAACTGTACCAACCTGCTTGCTCTGATGCGTAATTTCCTTTAATTGATGCCCTGTCTTGGGGTCCATTTGGCTGCTGGTTAAATAATTTCAGTAAAAAATATCTTTTATTCCAGCAGTGCAAGGTCAAAGAGGTGAGAGAGAGAGAGGCACTGCAGGCGTAGGGCACAGATGCTCTACGCGTTACCTCTTTGACTGTTGGAATAACAGATCCTTTTTTTTTTTTTTTTTTTTTTTTTTTTAGTTTGAGGGGGAGGGGAGAGTGGATGGGTAAAAAGGATTTAATTAAAAGGATTCCCCCATAAACTTAAAGGGGATGTCCAGTAAAAATTAAAATATTTGCATTCCGTCAAACATAACAGAGGTGAGTACTTACCCATCCTATTCTGCTGCCAATTTCCAGGATGCCCAAAGTCTTATGTTGTCCTCTTCTTTTAAACCTACCCTAACTGAATTAAGCGGACAGGAAGTAACGGCTTGGGACAGACAGCATAGAGATCTATTCTGTCATTCCCTGTCTGCAAGCGGCACACCAGCGGAAGTTTTACACCAGAGGGGTGAGTATAAGTGTTATTTTATTTTCTCTCCCAGTCCTTACCTTTTTTTTTTACAGACAACTTCTTTAAAGTCCTTGTAACAGGTTCACCTGCAGCCCTAGGATAATTCGTACATGTTATGAACAGTAAAGGACAAACTTGGCTCTACTACGTCTGATCACATTCTTTCTCCAGAACATTTTTTTACAAGGTTGATATCACTAGGAGCAAACTGGCAAAGCACAGCTAACATGCAGTTCATGTGTGTAACTTCTTCAGGGGGTTGTACGTGATTCTATATTGATGATCAAATTATATCTAAAATCAATGCTGTCCCCTATAGAGGATAACTCATTGACTTCAATTACTGGAATATTACGTGGAAGGAGCAGGCATCTGACAAAGCAAATTAGAAGGTCTCGTAGTTATCCGCTCTGCGATGTATCTGCTCTCTGCTCGCAGGGTCAGCGATGTGTCAATTATTCATGGCGAGATACAAACTGCAGAGTCTGCACTCACGGCCTTGTTTGTTTGGGGCCTTTCACCTCTTCGTTTTACCGCCCAATAGCAGCTCAATGGTGATTAGACTGTTAGTCTCCAGAAATAACTCTTTATAGCTTTAAATTGTGAAATTTTTCAACAGTGGTTCTTAAACTATTCCAAATAATGGAGGTAGCAGAGCTGGGGAGGTGGCATTACTAGTCCTAATAATAAAGAAATCAAGAAAAAACAAATACAATCTCAGAGTCCAACCTTAATGATCCCTTAGAGAGTCTAGAGAGATAATACACAGTACTGCGATGGTTTCCATCCTGCAATTTTCTAGCTTTGCACAAACTTCCTCCTTCCAGTCTGTGTGTCAGGCTGGGGAGACACGGACAAGACAGTGAGCCCTGAACTTGCCCCAACCAATGTCCCTGCCTACTTGCCACGTTCGGCCCTAAATGGCCGGGGACAACAACAGAGTCGGTCCCTACGCTGAGTAGGTGAACACACAGAACGTAGACAGACAAACAACAAAATAAAGGAGAGTCAGCTAGCCAAGTCAAAACCAATCGGACAACGCAGTACAAAATAAGAAAGAGAGCGGATAGTCGGAGGTCAGGCAAAATGTCAGAAAACTGGCAGAACAATAGCAAGGGTTTTAGGACAGGGGAACGCTGGGAAAGGAGTAAGAACTAATAGCCAGCTCAGAATGCTGGGCTTACCTACTATTTATACAGGATCAGGAACTCAGTCCAGCAGCTGATTGAACCAGCCTCTGATCCTCCACACAGCTCACCTGCACAGCAGCAGGTTAACCCTCAAGCTGCCAATGCACACCAAGCAAGATGGGTGGGGCTGAACAAACCTCAAATAAACCTGTGTTCAAACAGGATTCTGGAATGCACCAACTCAGCTCCTTCTTGGCCGCACGGCTCAAACCGAGGAGCACCAGCACACAGTCCTGACACTGTGTCTATTATGAAACTCTTTCATCTGCCCTTGCGGAGATACATTGTCAAAGTCAGTCTAGTCCCGATAGTCCTGGCAGCCACAAGCAAAGATTGCAGCCAGACCCGAGTGCTGGTTCACAAGGTACAGTATCTGTCATCTTTTAGTTCTAAAGTTTTAGGACAACCCGTGGCATATGCAGTAATAGCGTGCGGGCTAGTGTTACTGTGCGTGCATGAGATCTAGATGGTGGAAGGAGATGTCACTACTTTTGCATATGTACCTAAGTAGGTAGTGATAAAGAAGCCAATGGGCAGGAGGGACTGTGCACTGAAGGTGCCAGGGAATGTCCCCAGTACCCGAAAGCAACTAATTTACATATATGGTTTTTATACTATTATTCTAAAACGGTGCAAAGGATCCACATAGGGGGAACATCTCTGACATTCTCATCATTTCACCTACAGAAACATAACAGCAAGTATACATGTACTAACCTGTTTTTTGTTTCATTTAAGGGAAATAGCAACAAGTATCCTAGAAAGTGGAAAAAAAAATACCAAAATCCTCTATTCACTGCTTTTTCACATCAAACAAAAAGAAAATGTCACACAATGGCAATGAAACAGCTTTTGCACTGATAGAATGGATGCAGAATGTTCTCTGCAATGCTGCTTTATTTATAGTTATTGGGGGTCATTGGGGGAGTATTAAATTAGGTCCCACCCCCAATTGCCGCATCGGATTCACTAAGAGGTGCATGTCTCTTAGCTGACTCGTGCTGCAGTACGGCGGGCAAAGAAATCTACATCAGCTGCTAAGTAGGTGTAGATCTCTGTGATCAGGCATAACTCATGGTAAATCAGGCGCAGGAGGAGGCCACGCCTCATCCCTGCCTTGCCGGGCCCCCTTGTTCACCCATTGGGCGAACAGGGGATACGGCTGGCGTATGTCATGGAGAAGAGGCAAATCTGCACCTTATCCTTGGGTTACGCCACTGGAACAGTTATTATTAATGTTCCCCATTGTGTTTCTGTGGTCCTAATTAGAGATGAGCGAACCGGGTTCGGGTTCGAGTCGATCCGAACCCGAACGTTCGGTATTTGATTAGCTGGGGCTGCTGAACTTGGATAAAGCTCTAAGGTTGTCTGGAAAACGTGGATACAGCCAATGACTATATTCATGATTTCCACATAGCCTTAGGGCTTTATCCAACTTCAGCAGCCACCGCTAATCAAATGCCGAAAGTTTGGGTTTGGATGGACTCGAGCATGCTCCAGGTTCGCTCATCTCTAGTCCTAATCCTTCTATCTGAGTTTTAGTTTGTGCCATTCTTACCGTACTCGGGTTCAATGAGTTTGGTTCGCTCATCTCTATTCCTAACAGTGAAATGTGTATAAGATGATGTTATTAGAAAACAACAATGACTTTTTGCTTTGTATGTGAACAAAGAAAAAAAAATATCCAAATGTCGGCAAAGTTGCTGAACATCAAATGCAGATTGAAGCTAAGAAATGTTTTTAAACATAGAGAGACATAGTAACACAGGCATCTGTCTTTGTGATCGGGACGGCTCGACAGCACAAGTAAATGGAAATTAGTTTTTGTATCGGTTGTACATCTTTAATTATAGAGATTTGTTTCTCATCACATACCGGAGTAGAAAGTGCCTGAAACATGATGATCTCCCAATTAACAGGAAAATTCATGAAAAACTGTCCGCGTTACTGTCACCAGAACAATGCCAGGCGCGTCACCTCAGCTGCCCGGCCGTGTTTAGTGCAGCCGCCATGTTACATCTCGGACATCTGCTTGTTAAGTGACTTGCTATTTTAGCAGCTGCTGCAAATTGCCTGATAGATATTTTGAGGCATTGGATAGCATGGGCTCCAAGAGCAGGATGAACTTTAATCAAAATCTGAATACAAGTCTAAGCGGTGAATATGTATGCAGCCATCCAGCCATTCAGGGAGTGGGCAGCATAATTTCAGGATGGAAACTTAACCATGTGTATAAGATGAGCAAAGGGTGCCTGCCTTTACTTTTGTGCGCCCCACCCATCCCACCCAGGTGGTTATTATTTTTGCTAGTATTAGATGGCTCCTGCATGCCCAGAACATAGGCTTATTATATGCCATCGAGAGGCAAAAGTATGGTGTAGGGTCGATCCCGGGCATGAAGCCACCTTATTCACAATATTTGCAAATGGTATTCCAAAAGCCTCATTATGGAGAACAGGGCACTTCCTGTTTTCTGACTCTTTTTTTTCTCAAAGAGTCAGAAAACAGGAAGTCCTGTGTATCCCAGGCCATCTGAGCGCTCACAGAGAAGGCAGTCATGTGACTGATGGACACATTGAGACGTGACTCTCTGTACTGTCTGGAATTCCTGTGTTTAGTCTGTTTTTTTTTTTTTTTTTCAACCAACACAAGTCGGAAAATCTGCCTTCAGGAGACTGGACCTGGAATTCTGGTAAGTACAGCTCTGTTTTACAGCAGGATAACAACAACAAACAATAATGAATGCACAGTATATTGCAAACTTGCTTTACTGTATATCACATCTACTGTTAGATTTTGAAATTCATAATAACAAATATACTTTAACTCTTTAGGACACTCTGCACCGAAGCATAAATGTTAATTCACGTAACTTTTCAAGATAAGCTGTTTTATTTTATTTCTACGGATAGATATATATATATATATATATATATATATATATATATATATATATATATATATATATATATCTTATTTTCAGTTGTCTATATATATCTTATTTTCAGTTGTCCCTCAGCAAATGGTTGTAGACTGTTAACAGACTGATGACATACTGTATTACAATGTCATACATTCACTGAACACAGAAGAAATCCTGCTCCCCACTGTCTCCATAGCCTACCCTCAGAAGAAGCAGCAGAATGGAGGATGTCCTAAAGCAGTAATGAGCACTGTAAGCTGTGAATCAATCCCTGAGGAGACAACAATCATTTACAAAGTAAAGTCCCTATTGCATTAAGTGATTATCAGTCATATTTGGCTGCTGATCAGACGTTATAGCCGATAATTGCTTGGTGTAAAAGAGAGCGTTGAAAGGCAATGATCTGCCAACATGCACGATCTTCACTGCTTGTGGTTTTTCAACAGGTTCAATGAAAACAATAACGATAGCGATAGTCTGCTGGACATTGCTTCATGTAACAGGAGCGGAGGCAGCAGGGCCGGCGTCTGCAAAAGGCTTACCTGGGCAAGTGCCGGGGCCCACAGCATCTCTAGGGGCCCAGTTTTCTGATGTTCAGCCTGCTCAATGTGGTGCAGGGTGAGAACTGAACATAAGAAGACACAGGAGACAGGGCAGGACCTGCACAGAGAGAGAAAAGGGATGAGGACCTAATCACATGACCTAAAGGTCCTCAACCTTACAGTGTGGAGAGCACCCGACAGAGAGGAAGAGGGAAAAGACTGAGCTGTTACTGCTACGTGTCAGTATCTGAGTGTGTCAGTGTCAGTGTCTATGTCAATAATGTATGTTTGTACATGTCAATGGTGTCTCACGTTATTGTGCATAGCGGGTAAATGAGGGGTCCGCTGAGGCTCTGTCGCCCAAAAACCTGCTGCTGGCCCTGGGTGGCAGTAGACTGCTGCTATTACCTATGGGCCACCCATATTGCAGCAGCTTCTTCTGCAGGCCCTCCTGCAGCTTTCCAAACTCCCCTCCCCCTTCTTTACACATGCTGTTACTGCATTTATTAGCACTGACAGTAAGTAGGGAACAAGAAACAAGGGAGCGCTGACCCTAAATGATTAGTTTAGGAAAGAGAAAGGAGGTTGAAGGAGGAAGAAAGGAGTCTGATAAGAAAGAAGCATTTTTCTGTTTGCTGTGGTGATCTTATATGCCCTCCCCCCCCCCCCCCCCCATATCTTTGGGACTTTACCAAGTGATCAGTATAACACATGAGTTGCATTGCTCTGTGGACTACGATGGACCCATATGTTCTTATCCCTCGGGTCCTTCTTAAAACCACCAACCACACAGTGATGTCCTGTGCAGACTTTGCTACATCAGTGTCTTCTTCCCGAATCCCCTTTAATATTTCTTTAATGCCGCTTTGCAATAACGATATTCAACTGGCAAATATTCCTGATATTATGTGCTTAGGCCTTATGGGAAAAATCCTAATTCACTCAGTCATTTGCATTTTTTCATTAAGCCACTGAGATCTGTATTTTCCAGAAATCAATACTTTTCAAATCACGCGTTCCCTCATTTACCACCTGTTCATAGTTATTTGGAATGGCATACATCTGAGTAACACCGAGCTGGGTACGACGCCCTGCACGGATTATACACGGCCTGTGTGATCTCCTCGGCTCACAGGTTAACTCTTGGCAATTCCTCAGGCCACAATAAGCAATGTAGATTAAAACACAATACGGCGTCAGTCATCGGTACATTGAGCCCTAGCGGTGATTGCCGGACACATTAATGGCCGCCTCATTGTCTGTGCGGACATTCATTCCATGTGTGCAGTCTGCTGGCAGCTCTGAAGCAACTCAGATGATAAAACTAATGGGACATCAGAGATTTTAACCAATTTACTGTTACTTCCATAAAATATCTGGATTTGGAACCTAAAATTCTCTCAGGAGCTGATGTAGATTTCTACGCCAACCATACGGCAGGCACAGGTCGGGTCACTTTTTGGTTTCTTCTAGTCCAATAGCTGTGCATAGCTTTTAATTGTGTTTTTTTTCCTCCTTGTCATTGGGAGGGAGGGATTAAGAGGTACAATACGGTATGTAAAGTTAAAATCTGGCAGTGGCAGGAGGTAACATCATAAGGAACAACTACTTACCTCTCCCTGTGCCCAAGCATCACCATGTCTTAAGGTCCGGGACCCCTGCCGAGTTGTGATGATGTCATGATTGAGGGGGGGAAGGGAAATAGCCCAACCCAGCTGATGGACAGTCCGCTCAGTCAATCAGTGACTGGAGCAGTGTACCGCCCTAGTCACTGACTGTCTGAGCGATCTGTCAATCAGCCAAGTCGTGATGTCGGCTGAGAAAATTATCCTGGAAGCTGTCAGGGCTCACGGAGCAGCATGGCACTGGATAGGCAAGGGGACAAGGGAGCAGTGGTGGTTATTATGTCCCCCCCCCCTCCCCCCTTGCCTTTTCCAAAAATAATTGCAGCCCTGGACTTCTCCATTAATGTGCATGGTCATTGTGATTTATTGTCCCAGAAGAACAGGAGCGTAGCTAGGATTCACTGGGGCCCCATAGCAAAACATTGTAAGGGCCCCCCCTTCCCCTCCACACAACACCAAGCCATATATATATATATATATATATATATATATATATATATATATATATATATATATATATATATAAAACGCAGAAAGCTGTACCGCACCAAATATTGGGGTTTAAACACCCTTTCTTCTGCAGTGGCATAGCTACCATAGAGGCAGGGTAGGCAGCTGCTATGGGGCCTGTGGGGGAGGGGGGCCCGAGGATGCACAGGTAAGATAAGAGCCTCCTGTATCCTTCTGCTTAACCCCTTATGTACTGCAGTTTGTAAGTGACCCAATGTTTCCTTACATGCTGCAACACAAACAAAGGGTTAACAAGCAGAAGACCTTTGTGTGAGTAATAAGAAATTCACCAGTTTACCAGTGCAAATCATTGTACACCAATTGTATTACCATCTTAATTTTCTTTTTCTTTTTTGTGGCTACTAGTTGTGCCGATGGAGTGCTTGTTCACCTAGCCGGAAGGATTGGAGGAAACCCGATCTGAGATTATCTTTGGGTGACGTTGGATGTGGAGTGGTGAGAATTAGAGACAACTTACCAATTGTAAGTTGTCATTTGGTTGTTTTGAGTGTGTTCACACAGTAAAACTATGAAGTGTGCACTTTTTAGTGAATCTAACCGGGTAATTGGGGCCTAACTTCATAAATGTCCACCTTAATGTGTACCATGGTGTGAAAGGAACCTAACCCAAGTAATGTATATGCAAATATTAGAATCCTTGACCAATCCCAATTAACAGCTAATAAGTTTTTTTTTTCAAATTGGAAAAACCAATATGAAGTTTTATGGATTTCAATAATAATTACTAAATCAATTATGGTAATTCTGCAAATGTTAGCCAAACAGCCACACAGCAGGCTTTTCTAAATATCAGAGAATCCTCCAGCTGTGATGGGAAGAAAAACCAGTTCCGTATAATGAAGATGGTGATATTTAGAGAAATCTTTGATATTTAGGGAAATCTGTGATAGGCCCACAGGTTAATCCAAGTTTAATTGGTAGAATTAGTCCTATAGTGAAACGCACGGATAAATAATAGCATCATTTATCAATCGGCAGAAGGAGAAAAAAGAAAAAAACTCGACTGAGTTTGCGGAAATAATATAGAATAAGTTTATAGAATAGCTGGATCTTAAAAGGACAGGAATAAAAAGAAAATTGAACACATTTGACATGACAGTATTCTCTTCCTTAAAGGGGTACTCCACTTAAGAAAATTTAACCCTGTTGAATTCCTATCCATAATCTAAGCTTGTGTGTAATAAGTTTCTATTACATGTATGGGGCCGTTTGTCTGTAGCATATCCTGGCTTACACACTAAAGCTGCAGAAAATCCTCCCTGCCTGCTCCACCTGGTCCCACTTCCTGGTCCCTAATCATCTGTCCTCCCCCTCCCTTCTAAAACCAAAGTCACATGATCTGTCTCTTCTGTTGCCAGGCAAGCTGTTACACTTCATCTGTAACCCCACCCACCACTGACATCACACAGTGATCCCCTGGCCAAGGAGAGGGGAAAAAAAAAAACAGTGACAGCCTCCTGAGCAATATAGAGGAAAGGAGACACAGTTTCAACTATCTCTCTCTTTCTAATCTATCTATGTATCCATCTATTTAGATAGATAGATAGATAGATAGATAGAGCCTCTTCTAGTGGAATTCATCAGCAAATAAACAGTTAATGCTGTTCAGACTGTGCGCTGGGGTGGGTTTACATTCAGAGCTTCCCAGTGCAGGACTAATAATTAAACTACAAGACCCATCATCCCTTAGGGTCAGTGGTGGGAGGATCAGGGAAGAGAGGAGGAAGAAGGAAGAGGATTCTGGGAGTCCTAGTACAGGATTTTGGAAGCTGCTGGAAGCAAGTGAAGAGGCTCCTGTGTTTTCTCAACTAAAGGATATTTTATCACCCCATAAAGCCGCTGCATAGAACCTGCCTGTTAAAAGACACGTGCCCGGGCTGTGAGTACAACCAGTCGCAGTGTGCAACAAGTTACAGTGTTGGTGTGAGGCTGCCACCATTTCAGGAAGGACACATGGTGGATGTGTAATGCAGTCAGCCATTTCTAAGCAAGAAATAACAGTACCACATACTTACAGGAGCCACAGCAGATGCAGCTCCAGTGAAAAATCTTTCCTCTTCAATTCCTCATCTTTTGCTCAGTGTGCATGAGCCTTAAGGGTACAAACACACATGACTGATCTGCTGCGGATCTCTGCCCTGTGTTGTCTATGGGATGGACATCCTGCTGCGTGTATGTCAGGAGACCGCCCCGTTAACCCCCGCCAGACGGAGCTTATACATTACCTGCTCCGCGATCCGGCTTGTTTCAGGGGTTCTCAGCTAAATGTCCCGCTCAGCCAGTGTGCTGCCCCGCTGCAGCACACTGATTGGTTGAGCAGAACGTTTAGCCGGGGACCCCTGAAACAAGCCGGATCGCGGAGCAGGTAATATATAAGCTCCGTCCGACGGGGGTTAACGGGGCGGTCTCTGAACAGCTCTAAACCGCTGCAGTCCTAGGTGCGGCGTGTAGCCCGGGACCACGGCTTTTAGTGGGCACAGTCCAAACGCAGTGCCCGCTAATCAAGTTTTCAGATGCAGCTGTCAAAGTTGACAGCTGCATCCGAAAACTTACTGCAGCCTCATCCCTGGTGTCTAGTGGGGTGGATCGCCCCTCCGCGACATAGTCACGGAGGGGCAATCCTTGCTTCCGGCATCGGCCGGGGTCTGCGCCGTAATGGCACTCGATTGCTTTTGGCGGCAGCTGCCGAAAGCAATCCAGTGCCTATCTCATTGATCTATGCTGTATAAGTATACTGCATAGATCTCAATGAGAGATCAGTGTACATATAGTAGAAGTCCCCCAGAGGGAATAACCCTAACCCCAGGGGGAATAACCCTAACCCCTGGAGGAATAACCCTAACCCCAGGGAGGAATAACCCTAACTCCAGGGGGGAATAACCCTTACTCCAGGGGGGGATAACCCTAACCCCAGGGGGCTTCTAGTATAAGTGTAAAAAAAAAAAGTGTTATTATTAATTTAAAGAAAAAACCCTCCCCTAATAAAAGTTTCCCATGTTATAAATATAAATAAATAAACATGTTTGGTATTGCCGCGTGCGTAATCGCCTGATTTATTAATTAATGACATTACTGATCTCGCAGGTAAACGGTGTAAGCGCAAAAAAATCATAATATGCATTTTTGGTCACATCAAATCCCGAAAAATTGTAATAAAAAGCGATCAAAAAGTCGCATATGTGCAATCAAGGTACCGATAGAAAGAACACATCATGGCGCAAAAAATGACACCTGACACAGCCCCATAGACCAAAGGATAAAAGCGCTATAAGCCTGGGAATGGAGCGATTTTAAAGAATTTGTTAACAATAGTTTGAAGCCAACACATAACATAAAAGTTATACTTGTTATATATTGTTGTAATCGTAACGACTTGAGGAATATATATATAACAAGTTAGTCTTACCCCAGGGCGTAAAAACAAAAACCCCACAAATAAAAAAAATGCATGTTTTTTTTTGTTTTGTTTTTTCAATTTCACCACACATTGAAATTTTTCCTGGTTATGCAGTGTTCTTTATGCAAAAGTTCAGGCTGTCATTGCAAAGTGCAATTAGTGGCACAAAAAATAAGGGCTCATGTGGGTTTCTAGGTGAAAAAATGCAAGTGCCAAGGCCTTTTAAGCACAAGAAGGAAAAAAAAAAACGGAAGTGCAAAAATGCTAATTGGCCCGGTCCTCTAAGGGTTAAAGGGGTACTTTGGCGAAACTTTTTTGCTTTCAAATCAACTGGTGTCAGAAAGTTATACAGATTAGCAATTGACTTTTATGTAAAAATTACCCGTCTTCTGAGTAACACAGAGCTGGGTACGACGCCCTGCACGGATTATACACGGCCAGTGTGATCTCCACGTCTCACATGTTAACTCTTGGCAAGTCCTTGGCAATAAGCAATGCAGACTGAAACACAATGCGGCTTCAGTCACTGGTACATTGAGCCCTAGCGGTGATTGCCGGACACATTAATGACCGCCTCATTGTCTGTGCGGACATTCATTCCATGTGTGCAGTCTGCCGGCAGCAACTCACATAATAAAACTAATGGTACAGCAGAGATTTTAACCAATTTGCTGTTACTTCCATAAAATATCTGGATTTGGAGCATAAAGAAACTATCATTTTTCGATTTCAATCCTTTTAAATCAGGAATTTCTTGTATAGTTGGGTACTGGCCAATATAGTGATTATGACAGTTACTATCCAGCTTTACCAGATTCCTGCATGACAATTCAGCATCTTTGTGTAATGATACTTTCTCAGCACGTCCAGCACGACATAACTAGACAATTTTAACCCCTTGGAACCATTTGCTGAACGTTTACGGTGAAGAAGCCTGCTCCATATACAGAAGATTATATATTATAGATTATGCAGGATTATATTTGAAGGGTACTCCACCGAAACTTTTTTTTCTTTCAAATCGACTAGTGTCAGAAAGTGTTGCAGATTTGTAAATTATTTCTATTTAAAAATCTTACATTTTCTAGTACTTGTCAGCCGCTGTATGTCCCGCAGGAATTGGTGTATTCTCTCCAGTCTGACACAGTGCTCTCTGTTGCCACATCTGTCCATGTCAGGAACTGTCCTGGGCAGGGGAGGTTTTCTATAGGGATTGAGACAGTTTCTGACATGGACAGAGGTGGCAGTAGAGAGCACTGTGTCAGACTGGAGAGAATACATCAATTCCTGCAGGACATACAGCAGCTGATAAGTACTGGAAAATTTGAGATTTTTTTTTAAAATATGTTATTTAAAAATCTCTATAACTTTCTGACACCAGTTAATTTAATTTTTTTCTTAATAGTAACACTTTAATATTGTTCTATGTAAAATCACTTTCTATGGTTGCGGTATACACAGCGTGAGTTCAGCCTTACTCAGTTCTTCATCTAAATGCCAATAGAAGGCTTACCGGTTTTCAAACCTCTCTGCGTCTGTGCTATTATACTGCTTATGGAAGAATAAAAGCAAATGGAAGATCCCTTTAAGAAACAGATATTCTATCATTGTTTGCTATTGTGTAATATTAGATATTGTTTCTCAGTATTTACTATTTTTTTGCACTTTTTTATGTAACCTTAGTCAACTTCCAAAGTCATTTCCGTTCCTTTGTATGAGAAGTTTTGCTGAATCGCCATGCGTGTCCTCTGAATATACTGATTCAATTATGGAAACATGATTGTCAGCTCCAATAATCTCTTTTTTTTTTTTTGCCATTGACGTCCCCCCCCCCAAAAAAAAAAAAATAAAAAAAAAAAAATCCTTACTTTACTTAGCGTACACTTACTATTATAATGTATGGGGGGCACGGAGCCCGATGGGGGCTTAGTCATAGAGGGATACAAGAAGTTAATAGGATGCACAAATAAACAGGCTATAAGTGGCGTCTGTCCAACAATCTCAATGAACTCATGGAAAGACTCCAAGTAACACATCCTAGAATCCTCTCCTTAACTGTGGACCTTGAGAATTTATTTGCCTTATTGATTTTCCTTTTCACATTATATTAAGTATTTTCCTCAATCCGAAACTCAAGATTTGTCCAGAAAACACATCTCCTCTAAATAATAATAGAGGTGTTTGAGAAAACAAGCAATAAGCCTCATAAGTCGACATTTAGAGCCGGGACGATGGGTAGGAAGGGTAAGTAACCGCCTAGGGCACTACCGCTTACCCTACCCAGAGGGGCGTAGAGCGTCACAGGCAGCAGGCTCCAATCAGATTTTAACAAAATTTTCCACTCCACTCATGAGGTTGTTATGGTTTTCTATGGTTTTGCAATTTTTAAAGGGGTACTCTGGCCATTTAAGCTTTTTACATTGAACATAATAAAGAGCCTTTTTTTACTTACCCATTATTCACTTGGCTCCCCCCCCCCAGCACCAAGATTGCCTCATCTTGACAGTAACCACTTTCTCAACCAATTACTGACCTCGGCGCTGTCCTGCTTCAGCCAGTGATTGGCGGAGTGTGTGGAGGAGTCAGTCTCAGAAGTAGCAGCTGAATCTGTCTATCTATCTATTGCTTTCTACTTGGGTGAAATAAATATCACGCTTTTTTGTAACACAATTGGAGTGCTGCGTGACTTTTTACATTTACCTATTACGCTGCGTTCACACTACGTTTTTGCAATCCATTCAACGTATACCTTAGCATAAAAAAATTTTTCACAATCTGTTTGGATCCGTTCTTCCATTGACTTCAATTATAAAAAAAAAAAAAAATGGATCGAAACAGATGTGTTTTTTTTTAACGTACACAAAAAAAGGGTTGACTACGTTTTTCTGTCCGCTAAAAGAAACCAAATAAAAACGGATATGTTAAACAGACAGGAAAGACGTAGTGTGAACTCAGCCTTACCCGTGTGGTCTCTTATGACTACACCGCCTGGCACTAACTTCAATTTACGTGTGCTGCATTTATACTCTTATAGACTATCTGTCTATCTATCTCCTATCTGTATATCTGTCTATCTATCTATCTATCTATCTATTCATCTATCACCTATCAATCTATCTATCTATCTATCTATCTATTATCTATCTATCTATCTATCTATCTATCTATCTATCTTCTATCTATCTATCTATCTATCTATCTATCTATCTATTATCTATCTATCTCCTATCTATCTATCTATCTATCTATCTATCTATCTATCTATCTATCTCCTATCTATCTGTCTATCTATCTATCTATAATCTATCTATCATCTGTCTATCTATCTATCTATCTATCTATCTATCTATCTATTATCTATCTATCTCCTATCTATCTATCTTCTATCTATCTATCTATCTATCTATTATCTATCTATCTCCTATCTATCTATCTATCTATCTATCTATCTATCTATCTATCTATCTATCTATAATCTATCTATCATCTGTCTATCTATCTATCTATCTATCTATCTATAATCTATCTATCATCTGTCTATCTATCTATCTATCTATCTATCTATCTATCTATCTCCTATCTATCTATCTTCTATCTCCTATCTATCTATCTATCTATCTATCTACCTATCTATCTATCTATCTATCTATCTATCTATCTATCTATAATCTATCTATCATCTGTCTGTCTATCTATCTATCTATCTATCTTCTATCTATCTATCTATCTATCTATCTATCTATCTATAATCTATCTATCATCTGTCTATCTATCTATCTATCTATCTATCTATCTATCTATCTCTCTCCTATATATCTCCTATCTATCTATCTATCTATCTATCTATCTATCTATCTATCTATCTATCTCCTATCTATCTATCTATCTATCTATCTATTATCTATCTATCTATCTATCTATCTATCTATCTATCTCCTATCTATCTATCTATCTATCTATCTATCTATCTATCTATTGATCTATCTATCTATCATCTGTCTATCTATCTATCTCCTATCTATCTCTCTCCTATATATCTGCTATCTATTATCTATCTATCTATCTATCTCTCTCCTATCTATCTATCTATCTATCTATCTATCTATCTATCTATCTATAATCTATCTATCTATCTATCTATCTCCTATCTATCTATCTATCTATCTATCTATCTATCTATAATCTATCTATCTCCTATCTATCTATCTATCTATCTATCTATCTATCTATCTATCTATCTATCTATCTATCTATCTATCTCCTATCTGTCTATCTATCTATCTATCTCCTATCTATCTCTCTCCTATATATCTCCTATCTATTATCTATCTATCTATCTATCTATCTATCTATCTATCTATCTATCTCTCTCCTATATATCTATCTATCTATAATCTATCTCCTATCTATTATCTATCTATCTGTCTATCTATCTATCTATAATCTATCTATCTATCTATCTATCTATCTATCTATCTATCTATTATCTATCTATCTATCTATCTATCTATCTCCTATCTATCTATCTATCTATCTATCTATCTATCTATCTATCTATCTATCTACAGTATCTATCTATCTATCTATCTATCTATCTATCTATCTATCTATCTATCTATCTATCTATCTATCTATCTCACATGTATCTATTTCCCTTTTTATGTTTTGAATATTAAATATAAATTTCAATTCCAGCACAATTCAATTATTTCTTCCTTTAATTTCACATCTCTATATGAGTTTGCGGCTCAGTTAAGTGGGAACGAGCGTTCTGCTTTTTATTGATGTGAATGCGATATTGCCCGGAGGAATTGTCCCAGGCAATGCTAATGTTTATATTTTATGATAAACCGGAGCTGCGCCTCTCTTGTAATGAGTAAGATCCTTCACTATCTTATTGCAGAATCTAATATACTACCAGCATGAGGAAAAAAATCTGATAAGTCAATTAATTAAAGTTGTGTTTTATCCTCGGCAGTCAGATCCGGCCTCTCATGACTCTTTATATTTAACAAAAAAAGAATTATGAAAAAAAAAGGATGTCAGAGAAGAATAATTTGGAAAAGTAGATTTTGGTTCCTGAGGCGCAGTACATCTCCGGAGCACTGAACACATTTCTTTTATTGGTGTGACAAATTAGAATTCCTGATTATTCACTATCTGATTGCACATTACTCTTGATTTTACAAGTTTCTCATAAAGGGATTGTCTAGTATTTGATAAACATGGCTGCTTTCTTCCAAAAGAGCGCCACATCTGCTCCCAGGTTGTGTGTAGTATTGCAGCTCAGTCCCAGTCACGTCAATGAAGCCAAACTGCAATACAAGACCCAGCCAATGGCCAGGTATGGTGCTGATTCTGGAAGAAAGTTTATGAGTAATTGATCCCAGAATGGGAGTCCTGGATAGATGGAACAGTGGCTGGACATGTGCAATATCACTCCATTTATTCTATAAGCCTTATATAGAGCTCCACAGACTCACTTAAGATGAATCCCAAACGTTTCAGGTTCAGACAATTAAAATTTTTGAAAATTCATAATGATTTTGCTTTATTTCGAATCGACTCTAATCACGGCACGCTATATAGTGATTATGGTTTTGCACTCCGCACGCTGCCGTATGCCTGGGAGCTTGTGCTGTGTTGTGGCTGCTGCATTGTTGTAGGGCCACTCGGGCACTTGTCACAGTGGCCAGGAGCAGTGTTGTAACCCACACCAGGAGAAACGGGCACAGCGTTTGAGGTTTTTCGATAGCCCAAGTGTAACCTGGTGTATAGGTGCAGGTGCAGGAAAAATAGTTAAATAGCTTAAACAGGATAATGTCTGTAAGTTTTCAGTGCAATACAAGGCAATACTAACACTTTTGTAATGCAGGTGCAGGCAAGAGGTACTTGTCTAGACTTTGTAGGTAAGAGTACAGAAGAGTGGAGAAGAGGAGCGTTTTGAGGGCCCTGTCCAATGTAATGGTGTACTCTGCCGGGACAACGTAGTAGAAGAGAAAAAAAAAAGAGAAGATACTCATACTCACGTATAGATCACTTTGTTTATCTGACCGCCTTTTGTCCTTTAGTGTCGGGTTACCCATCCTGCTAGGTTAGTACGAGGTCCCAGGTCCCTACGCTGGGTTGAGTATACTTCCAAGGTTTTCCCAAAGTAGCTGTGCGTTACAGTAGGATACGTAGGCGCTAACTGCAGCTTTGTCCTTCTGGGGTCAGTACCTAGCTCAGGTATGCTGCCCTGTGTAGTGTAGATGGTATCCCTTGCATGGACAAGGTGATCCTAAGAGGATGTCCTTCCTCCTGAGTACCTCTTTAAATAAAATACAATCAAAATTAGTTGTTACATCCCTATGATTCTTTAGATTTGCCTCTTTGTATCGCCTCTTGTATAGTGAAATAATGAACATACTTCCTATAAACGTCTTATTGCCATGTTATCTTCCAGGACTTGAAAAGACATCACATAAGAAGAACATATTCACACATCATTCACTCTGTTCTCTCCCTTAAAGAAAACCCTTCTTTCCTGTTCCTCAGCTTCTTTATCATCTGTAACCTTCACAAGCGACTCCCATGCTGATCCAATGCCTATCAATAACACAAAAGACCATTCTTCTTTTATTCCAGAGTCCTGCAAAAAAAAGGAAGCTCAGACAACGGATCCAAGAAAATCTGATACAGCTTATCCTGATATCACATCAGCTAAATGTTCCCCAACCTGCGCTTGTCTACCTGATGTAAAACAACTACTCCCATCATGCCCTAACAGCCAAACACCATCATGACATGATGAGAGATGAAGTTTTGCAACAGCTGGGGGGGATTCAAATCAACTGGTGCCAGAAAGTTCCAGAGATTTGTAATTTACTTCTATAGAAACAACAATCTCAAGTCTTCCAGTACTAATCAGCTGCTGTATGTCCTGCAGGAAGTGCCTGTGACAGTTGTATCAGGCATTCCAAACAAAAATGGCAACTCCAGCTCCTGTTCCAGCTCCTGCCCGCAGTCTTTTGCTTTATTTCTGCCTAGTTAAGCTGCAGTGACATCTAGTGGCTAGAGACTAACATTGCAGCATGTTATAAATAAAGAAATGGGGGACCTTGATCTCCCCCTCCCCCTTTCATTCCTAAGGAGATCAAGTTTGAATGTTTGCTAGAAGCTGAAATTTCACTAATCTCATAGAGTGTCGCACAAGTTGGAGACGACTGCTGGAAACCATTAACGTGATATTTGTAATTTGGAGCCCCAGTAAGTGCAGGTGCGTCCTGATGCATTATATAATGCTGCTTAGTCAGTAATTAGCTGCTAATGTCAGCGTCTGCGCCGTGATGATTAATCTGCATACAGACAGTGTGGTCATCCATCTGTTGGGTTTGTCCTGCATAGTCTACTAAAATACTCTGCCACGTGCAATAAGGTCATATGGACGCCCTATGTATCTGCAGACTAGTCTGGTGGCGTCAGCATGGTCAGGACATGTTCTCTGGTTAGCAAACCTTTGGCTCATGTCTCTGCTGTATACATTGTACAATGATGCGGAAAAGTATTTGTCCCACTCCAGATGTCTCCAGTTATTGTGAAAGGGTCTTTGAATAAACATGGACAGTTGGGTATTAGATACAGTAGCTAGAAAGATAGATAGATAGCTAGAAAGATAGATAGATAGATAGATAGATAGATAGATAGATAGATAGATAGATAGACAGACAGACAGACAGACAGACAGACAGATAGATAGATAGATAGATAGATAGATAGATAGATAGATAGGAGATAGATAGATAGATAGATAGATGATAGACGGACGGACAGACAGACAAACAGACAGACAGACAGACAGATAGATAGATAGATAGATAATAGAAGATAGATAGAGAGAAAGAAAGCGATAGATAGGAGATAGATAGATGGATGATAGATAGATAGATAGATAGATAGATAGATAGATAGATAGATAGATAGGAGATAGGAGATAGATAGATAGATAGATAGATAGATAGATAGATAGATAGATAGATAGATAGATGGATGATAGACGGACGGACAGACAGACAAACAGACAGACAGACAGATAGATAGATAGATAGATAGATAGATAGATAATAGAAGATAGATAGAGAGAAAGAAAGAGATAGATAGGAGATAGATAGATAGATAGATAGATAGATAGCCAGACAGACAGACAGACAGACAGACAGATAGATAGATAGATTTTTTTTTTTATAAATCTTTATTTAAATATTTTATCCTTACTTACATTTCAAGACAAGAAAAACGCCATATCACAATATATTACAACAAAATTACCTCTCCCCCCCCAAAAAAAAATAAATAAATAAATAATAAATAAAATAAGTATATAAAAGAGGCAAAATCCAAACCACAAATATTTACACTTTAAATATCTTCCATTTTTCTTTCTAAACATTATCCTCTCAGATTTTCTCTCTGCCATTGATTCCCATTACATAGACATTGAGTTGATCTTTCATTGGTCTATTCCAGGCATGTCCAAAGTCCGGCCCGCGGGCCATTTGCGGCCCGCGTTCCGAACTTTTACGGCCCCCCCCAGGTATCCGGCAGCAACAGATACCTTGCGCCACGCCACTCTAGTGCACAGAAAAGGAAAGCCAAAATCTCGCGATGTCCGAGATTTCGGCTTTCCTTTCCCGTGCACTAGAGCAGTGTTTTTCAACCAGTGTGCCGCAGGCGTCGTCCCCCTCACCTACTGGCCTGGACGTGCTCCTCCAATCAGGGGAGACCAGGAGCGTGGTGTGCCACGCACCACGCTCCCGGTCTCCCCTGATTGGAGGAGCACGTCCGGGCCAGTAGGTGAAGGGGACGGCGCCCGCGGCGAGCATCTCAAGGAAGGTGAGCAGGGATGGGGGAGAAACAGGAGAGCAGCAGGGGGGAGAGAAACATGGGGATGGGGGAGAAGCAGGGGGGAGAGAAACATGGGGATGGGGGATAAGCAGGGGGGAGAGAAACATGGGGATGGGGGAGAAGCAGGGGGAGAGAAACATGGGGATGGGGGAGAAACAGGGGAGAGAAACATGGGGATGGGGGAGAAGCAGGGGGGAGAGAAACATGAGGATGGGGGAGAAGCAGGGGGGAGAGAAACATGGGGATGGGGGAGAAGCAGGGGGGAGAGAAACATGGGGATGGGGGATAAGCAGGGGGGAGAGAAACATGAGGATGGGGGAGAAGCAGGGGGAGAGAAACATGGGGATGGGGGAGAAGCAGGGGGGAGAGAAACATGAGGATGGGGGAGAAGCAGGGGGGAGAGAAACATGAGGATGGGGGAGAAGCAGGGGGGAGAGAAACATGAGGATGGGGGAGAAACATGGGGATGGGGGAGAAACAGGGGGGAGAGAAATATGGGGATGGGGGAGAAGCAGGGGGGAGAGAAACATGGGGATGGGGGAGAAGCAGGGGGGAGAGAAACATGGGGATGGGGGAGAAGCAGGGGGGAGAGAAACATGGGGATGGGGGAGAAACATGGGGATGGGGGAGAAGCAGGGGGGAGAGAAATATGGGGATGGGGGAGAAGCAGGGGGGAGAGAAACATGGGGATGGGGGAGAAACATGGGGATGGGGGAGAAGCAGGGGGGAGAGAAACATGGGGCTGGGGATAAGCAGGGGGAGAGAAACATGGGGATGGGGGAGAAGCAGGGGGAGAGAAACATGAGGATGGGGGAGAAGCAGGGGGGAGAGAAACATGAGGATGGGGGAGAAACATGGGGATGGGGGAGAAACAGGGGGGAGAGAAACATGGGGATGGGGGAGAAGCAGGGGGGAGATAAACATGGGGATGGGGGAGAAGCAGGGGGGAGAGAAACATGGGGATGGGGGAGAAACAGGGGAGAGAAGCAGGGGGGAGAAAAACATGGGGATGGGGGAGAGAAACAGGGATATCCCTTTTGTGTTTATCGAAACAGGCCCAGGTTTCACACTGAGTGAGTATAAATACATTTAGAATCTGTATTATTAACTATATGTATAATATGTACTGTTTTAGTGTCAATTTGTGCCATTTTGGTTGGTGGTGTGCCCGGGATTTTTTAAGTATAAAAAGTGTGCCGTTTTCAATAAACTTTGTAAAAAAAAGTTTATTTGCATTCATTTTAATGGTCCAAAGAATGTCAATCAAAATGGTCGGCCCCCGCACATGTTCACTTCATCAAATTTGGCACTCTTCGAAAAAAGTTTGGACATGCCTGGTCTATTCCTATACTCAATTACCATAACATTGTACAACCTACCAGAGACTGTTTCGGTTCGGATAGATAGATAGATAGATAGATAGATAGATAGATAGATAGATAGATAAAGAAAATTCAACTGCAGCACTTCCAGGCTTAAATTGAAAAAATATGTGATTTATTCCATACGTGACATGCAGGGAAAAACAGCGACGTTTCGCTCCTCCACTAGGAGCTTTCTCAAGCCAGTGAATACACACATCAAAAACAGCAAGTGTTATATACATCCGTGATGAGTCAATTAGTGACGTATACTGAAGTGGGAGTGAATAAATTATTGAAATGCATAATTTAAATATCGTTCTTGTAGGGGAATTTTTCATTCCAACAGATAAAGTGCCTAATAAGGTAGTGAAAATTGTGCCAATAACATAAATGAAATTCAAAAATACATAATAGAGCAGTAGTAGATCTCACACAGACAGTTGGAATTCCGACATCTCGAGGTGAAGATAAGCAGTGAACCGCACGCTCGCTTGGAACGCACGGCCATATTAGGAATTGTCAAGCGTCTCGGTATCCAAGCAACTGGTGGTGATGTCACAGATAGACATCAGTGGGAGGAATGAGTTCACATGATCAGCCCCAGCGATGAGACCATCCAATTAGCACACGAATTCAAACCCTCCGTTAGGAGGGCGATCTCGTTCAGGTAGCAACCCTCCTGAATAGAGGTGCACATCCCGAGGATCTAAAGTCTTCCTGTGGGGGCTCATCGGGAGTCGGCCGTATGCAAAAGGTAATGATATTCCACCTAAGTTGCTGAGCAAAATATTTTGGATATCGGACGGTTAGATGAATCTGGGGAGATGCAGGATGTCATTACTGTCGGTGAGGATCCACAATTTCCGCCCCAATGGTAAGGCTTGATAACATGAAAATCTAAAAGAATAATAAAGAACATGAATATAAGAAATGATGTTTAAAGAAACAATGAATCTATATATATATATATATATATAATAAATTAAATTAGATATATACAAGTGTATTCACAGATATTCAAATGTGAAGTTTACACGCATGTAGGACTAGAGAATTGATACCTTATCTAACGTAGCAATATTTTGGTAGTATTTTGTAATCAACATTTAATCCCTGTGGTTTCAGGGTTCCTAAGCGGAAGATCCACTGTAGTTCCCTCTTCTTCAACATGGATACGCGGTCACCCCCATAGGGTAAGTGTGGAATGTGATCTATGAACATGATTTTTAAATCACTCTCTTTGTGTTTGTGATCAAAAAAATGTTTTGATACAGGTAAATCCTGTTTACCTTTCCTGATTGTATAACGATGTTGGGTTAACCTGGTTTTCACGTCATATGTGGTTTCTCCCACGTAAAGTAGCTTGCACGGACACCATATAACATAAATGACATATTCAGAGTTGCAGTTTAAAAATTTATTAATGGTGTATATTTTTCCTGTGCTAGGGTGTTGAAAAAATTGACCCTTGTGGACATACCTACAATTGACACAGCTCCCACAAGGGAAGCAGCCAACTGCACGTGGGCCCAAAAAGGTAAGTGATGAATGTGTTGGTAATGTGACATCAGTTTTAACAACCCTATCTCTAATGTTGGGCGCTCTCTTATAGGACATCAAAGGTTTTATTTGTAAACTATCTATATGAGGATAGCTCCTTTGCAAGATATGCCAGTGTTTGTGGATAATCTGGGTGATGTTAGGACTGTGCGAATTGTAGGTAGTGACAAAGGGAATACGATCAATGGTGGACTTAACTTGCTGTTGTATAAGTAAAGAGTTTCTGTCAAGATCTCTGACCTCATTTGTCTGTTGTGTGATAAGTGTCTTGGGATAACCCCTCCTTTGAAAGTTTCTGGCCAGAGTAGCAACTGCATTTTCTAGTTTGTTCTCATCAGAGACAATTCTCTTTGCACGTAAAAATTTTGCATACGGCCGACTCCCGATGAGCCCCCACAGGAAGACTTTAGATCCTCGGGATGTGCACCTCTATTCAGGAGGGTTGCTACCTGAACGAGATCGCCCTCCTAACGGAGGGTTTGAATTCGTGTGCTAATTGGATGGTCTCATCGCTGGGGCTGATCATGTGAACTCATTCCTCCCACTGATGTCTATCTGTGACATCACCACCAGTTGCTTGGATACCGAGACGCTTGACAATTCCTAATATGGCCGTGCGTTCCAAGCGAGCGTGCGGTTCACTGCTTATCTTCACCTCGAGATGTCGGAATTCCAACTGTCTGTGTGAGATCTACTACTGCTCTATTATGTATTTTTGAATTTCATTTATGTTATTGGCACAATTTTCACTACCTTATTAGGCACTTTATCTGTTGGAATGAAAAATTCCCCTACAAGAACGATATTTAAATTATGCATTTCAATAATTTATTCACTCCCACTTCAGTATACGTCACTAATTGACTCATCACGGATGTATATAACACTTGCTGTTTTTGATGTGTGTATTCACTGGCTTGAGAAAGCTCCTAGTGGAGGAGCGAAACGTCGCTGTTTTTCCCTGCATGTCACGTATGGAATAAATCACGTATTTTTTCAATTTAAGCCTGGAAGTGCTGCAGTTGAATTTTCTTTATCTATATAGACACCTGTGGATCAGGGTGTAACCGCAGGCACCCAGCAAGATTTCATTTGAGTGCTGCGCTAACTTTGCTTTTTCTAGACATGGATCCCAACGCTGGCACCGCTACAAACACTTCGTTTGAAGGTACTTCTACTAGTTCGACTGGACTGTTACAGGGAGCCGGATACTCAGAAGTGGAGGTAAAACGCATTATGGACAGACTCCGTGGGAATACTGGTTTTTTACGTAATCCCACTCTGATTAACATCAAAAGAGAATTTGAGACTGACTCTAAAAAACAAATTGGTTTAGAACTGCACATCGATACATTAGGAGAATATTACAAATCACAACGTATCCCACGTGGAATGAGGACACAATTAAAACCCACAGTGCTGACCAACAACACTGATTTCAAGGCAAGGTTTGAACAAATGTCTAATGAGTATGCATTAAATATTATTTTACTCAACATTGATTATCTACAGAAAGAAATGGACATACTAACACCTAAGATAGAACAACTGAAGGAGACTTTAAAAACAATGCTATCTACTGACGAGTTTAACAAATACATTACTAAAAATAATGAATTTCTATTGAAATTTCGTAAAGAAACAGAAGAGATAAAGCAAAATAAATGGTTCAGAGATGAAAAAGATTATTTATCTGGTAATGTTTACAGTTGGAATTCACAACCCACCGGCAACAAAAGAACGCGAAGAGAACGAGTAACAAGTGTGAATTCGACTATGGACTCACCTGCGCCAGGTGCCGCTTTTTTAGGACAGCGAAATCGGATCCCCTCAAGATCAAACGCCCAACCAAACGCGGAGGGAAGAGGAGACACCGATACAGGAAGAACCGCGACATTCAAGCCAGCTCGGACACAAGTAACCAGAAAGTTTCTGGAGAAGGAGAAAAAGAAAGAGGACAACAAAACGAACTGAGAGACTCTGATCGAGATAATTCTGTGGTAAATATTTCATCTATTATGCTTACCGACATGCAAATGAATGTATTGAGCAAGGGTCTCTCATATTGTCCAGACACTACTATTAAATGGTTTGATTTGGAACTGGATTTATTCCTATTCTTCAGACGTATCAAACTGAAGATTTGGGGTGATTTAGTTAACAAATCAACATTAGAGAATGATAATGCTACATGTGAATTATCTGCTGATAAATTCGGTCTTTTTTCCAAGAGTAACTTTATGCCACCTATCACTTCTCATTCTCTAGAGACCTACATAGCTTTGGTTAAAAAAGATTTGGACACTCTCAGAAGCAACACACCCGATGGTTTTTTGAGATGTCCAAATCTAACCACGGAAGAGTACAATGTATTAACAACTTTATCTGAAATGAAAGAAATTACAGTGAAGCCTGCAGATAAGGGGGGTGGCATAGTAATTATGGACACCACACAGTATATCACTGAGGCAGAACGGCAATTAAATGATAATATTACTTACCTTAAGCTTGACCGTGATCCAACAGAATCTATTAAACAAAGATTAAAATCTTTGATTAACACAGCATTACATGACAAAATCATTGACAAAAAATTGGGAGAATATATATGGGTTGAATATCCTCTCACCCCTAAACTATATCTCCTTCCTAAGATACACAAGGACATCAATAACCCTCCAGGGAGACCAATCGTCTCGGGTAGAGGATCTATTTTGAGCAATGCCGCAATTTTTCTTGACAAAATATTACAGGAGCATGTGACAAAAATGAGGTCCTATGTTCGTGACACATCAGACTTCATTCAAAAAATCAGTGACATCGCAATTGATGAGAATGTTATTTTAGCATCCATGGATATAGCTAGCCTGTATACTTCCATTTCTCACACCAATGGCATGAATGCCATTAAAAACACTTTGAACAAAACTAATCTTACACCATCATGCCAAGATTTTTTATTACAACTTTTACACATGATACTTACCTGTAATTTTTTTACATTTAACAAACAACATTACCTACAGTTGATCGGGACTGCGATGGGCAGTCCCGTAGCACCAACTTATGCCAACCTCTTCGTAGAATACATTGAGGAGACGTATATCTATGGATCCCACCACTCCCAGAATCTCCTGGGGTGGTGGAGATTCATAGATGACGTGTTCATTATTTGGAAAGGCACAGAAAGTGAGCTACTGGATTTTTGGAAATTTTTGAATGAGATTGATAGGGACATACAGTTTACAATCACACATTCACATACCCAAGTTCCATTTCTAGATACTACAGTCTACAAAGAAGGCACTAGGCTAGCTACGGACATGTATGTCAAACCCACTGACAAGAACACACTTTTACGATATGATTCAAACCATCCAGTGCCAATGAAGCGTGGACTCCCTAAGAGTCAATTTTTACGTGCAAAGAGAATTGTCTCTGATGAGAACAAACTAGAAAATGCAGTTGCTACTCTGGCCAGAAACTTTCAAAGGAGGGGTTATCCCAAGACACTTATCACACAACAGACAAATGAGGTCAGAGATCTTGACAGAAACTCTTTACTTATACAACAGCAAGTTAAGTCCACCATTGATCGTATTCCCTTTGTCACTACCTACAATTCGCACAGTCCTAACATCACCCAGATTATCCACAAACACTGGCATATCTTGCAAAGGAGCTATCCTCATATAGATAGTTTACAAATAAAACCTTTGATGTCCTATAAGAGAGCGCCCAACATTAGAGATAGGGTTGTTAAAACTGATGTCACATTACCAACACATTCATCACTTACCTTTTTGGGCCCACGTGCAGTTGGCTGCTTCCCTTGTGGGAGCTGTGTCAATTGTAGGTATGTCCACAAGGGTCAATTTTTTCAACACCCTAGCACAGGAAAAATATACACCATTAATAAATTTTTAAACTGCAACTCTGAATATGTCATTTATGTTATATGGTGTCCGTGCAAGCTACTTTACGTGGGAGAAACCACATATGACGTGAAAACCAGGTTAACCCAACATCGTTATACAATCAGGAAAGGTAAACAGGATTTACCTGTATCAAAACATTTTTTTGATCACAAACACAAAGAGAGTGATTTAAAAATCATGTTCATAGATCACATTCCACACTTACCCTATGGGGGTGACCGCGTATCCATGTTGAAGAAGAGGGAACTACAGTGGATCTTCCGCTTAGGAACCCTGAAACCACAGGGATTAAATGTTGATTACAAAATACTACCAAAATATTGCTACGTTAGATAAGGTATCAATTCTCTAGTCCTACATGCGTGTAAACTTCACATTTGAATATCTGTGAATACACTTGTATATATCTAATTTAATTTATTATATATATATATATATATATATATATATATATATAGATTCATTGTTTCTTTAAACATCATTTCTTATATTCATGTTCTTTATTATTCTTTTAGATTTTCATGTTATCAAGCCTTACCATTGGGGCGGAAATTGTGGATCCTCACCGACAGTAATGACATCCTGCATCTCCCCAGATTCATCTAACCGTCCGATATCCAAAATATTTTGCTCAGCAACTTAGGTGGAATATCATTACCTTTTGCATACGGCCGACTCCCGATGAGCCCCCACAGGAAGACTTTAGATCCTCGGGATGTGCACCTCTATTCAGGAGGGTTGCTACCTGAACGAGATCGCCCTCCTAACGGAGGGTTTGAATTCGTGTGCTAATTGGATGGTCTCATCGCTGGGGCTGATCATGTGAACTCATTCCTCCCACTGATGTCTATCTGTGACATCACCACCAGTTGCTTGGATACCGAGACGCTTGACAATTCCTAATATGGCCGTGCGTTCCAAGCGAGCGTGCGGTTCACTGCTTATCTTCACCTCGAGATGTCGGAATTCCAACTGTCTGTGTGAGATCTACTACTGCTCTATTATGTATTTTTGAATTTCATTTATGTTATTGGCACAATTTTCACTACCTTATTAGGCACTTTATCTGTTGGAATGAAAAATTCCCCTACAAGAACGATATTTAAATTATGCATTTCAATAATTTATTCACTCCCACTTCAGTATACGTCACTAATTGACTCATCACGGATGTATATAACACTTGCTGTTTTTGATGTGTGTATTCACTGGCTTGAGAAAGCTCCTAGTGGAGGAGCGAAACGTCGCTGTTTTTCCCTGCATGTCACGTATGGAATAAATCACGTATTTTTTCAATTTAAGCCTGGAAGTGCTGCAGTTGAATTTTCTTTATCTATATAGACACCTGTGGATCAGGGTGTAACCGCAGGCACCCAGCAAGATTTCATTTGAGTGCTGCGCTAACTTTGCTTTTTCTAGATAGATAGATAGATAGATAGATAGGAGATAGATAGATAGATAGATAGATAGATAGATAGATAGATAGATAGGAGATAGATAGATAGATAGGAGATAGATAGATAGATAGATAGATAGATAGATAGATAGATAGATAGATAGATAGGAGATAGATAGATAGATAGATATCAACAGAATTTCCGCAGCACAACTTGTGTTGAAAAAACTTGTGTTCTTTATTCCATATAAAAGTGCAAAGAAAACATGCGTGCAGCACAGCAAAAAATCGAAGTACGATGCGACGTTTCGGTGACCTCCGTCACCCTTTTCAAGCATACTTCTGAGTGTACAACTTCCTCCTTTTATACAAACATCCGTGATTATCAAATAAATCTCATAGGTGAATATAAGTGTCCATCAAAGCAATGTGTGTGTTCATCCACGTAATTAGTGTTTAATTCATCAGCTGTTTAAGGTACGCCCACTCCTTCTTGGCGTACAAGTATTTAGTCCATACGGTATTTAATCAGTGTTCAAAACCGTGCATTTCTTAGTGATGTATATAAAAAAAATCATACTTGAGTAGGTTCAGAAAAGTCCATATATCAGAATTAATCATTTCCCATGACGTCTGAACTCACCACTCTTCTCATTCAGCATACTACGGGAGCAAAGATACAGGAAATAAACAAGGAGATTCCCCTGTGACGTATCGGGATTACCCTTATTCGTCATCAGTGACCGTCTAGGGGGCGTGAGGTTAGTATCATTCAGGTCAATCGTTGGTACCGATAATATAGTGGAAATAATTCACCTCGGGTGCCTTCTATACAGCAGCGCTGCATCACTAGAGACATCCTTTAGGCTTCCTTCTCCACATTATCAGGTCCTAAGCCCCTCCGGGCTGTATGTACGATCGTCCATGTATAGAAAAACCGCACGTCCCTCAGGTCCATGTGAACAATGTTTTATATTCTTATTTGGTTATCCTCCCTCCGCTGAAATGGTGAGTTCGTCGGTCTGGGCCAGTCCAATCATCTCCATCTGTAGGAAATATAGACAGTAAGATAAGTACATGGAGGTAATGGTACATAAAAAGTATACTGCTGGAAGCACAGACATAAACACTAGTTCAAGAGGACATGTTCACCTTTTCATATATTTAGATGTTTTATATTCTACATTTAGGCCAAAGGGGCCTAATGCCTCTGTTTCAAATATCCACTTTAGTTCTCTTTTTCTCAAAATTAAATGTCTGTCTCCTCCTTTGTCTAAGGGGGGAATGCGGTCCACAATCATGCATTTCAGATCTCGCTCAGCGTGTCCTGCATCTACAAAATGTTTCGAGACAGGTAGGTCCTGTTTGCCACTCCTGATCGTGTACCTGTGCTGGTTTAACCCCTTGCCTCCGCAGCCTGTTTTGGCCTTAATGACCAAGCTAATTTTTCAAAATCTGACCTGTCTCACTTTATGCGCTTATAGCTCAGTGATGCTTTAACGTATGCTAGCGATTCTGAGATTGTTTTTTTGTCACATATGGCACTTTATATTAGTGGCAAAATTTGGTCACTACTTTGTGTGTTTTTTGTAAAAAACATCAAAATATCATGAAAAATTTGAAAATTTTGCATTTTATGAACTTCTGAAATTCTCTGCTTCTAAAAAAGGAAGTCACAGCACATAAATTAGTTACTAAATCACATTACCAATATGTCCTCTTTATTCTGGCATAATTTGGGAAACATATTTTACTTTTTTAGGCTGTTATGGGGCTTAGAAATTTATTAGCAAATTATCACATTTTGTGAAAGTTTCCAAAACTGATTTTTTTTTAGGGACCAGTTCTTTTTTTAAGTTGATTTAGGAGGCTTGTATGCTGTAAAACCCCATAAGTGACCCCATTTTGGAAACTAGACACCTTAAAGAATTAATCTAGGGGTACAATGAGCATTTTAACCCTACAGGGGCTGGAGGAAAGTATTCACAATTAGGCCTTAAAGAAATCGAAAATTTTAATTTTCCAATAATATATATGTTTAGATTAAAGTTTCTCCTTTTCAAAAGGAACATGAGAGAATCTGCACCCCACAATTTGTAACACAGGTTCTCTTGAGTACAACGGTACCCCATATGTGGGCGTAAACCACTGTATGGGCACACAGCGGGGCTCAGAAGGGAAGGAGCGCCAATTAGCATTTTCAGTGCAGATTTTTCCGAAGAAGTTTCTGAGCGCCAGGTGCGTTTGCAGCGCCCCTGTAGTGTCAGCAGAAGAGAACCCCCCCAAAAGTCACCCCATTTAGGAAAGTACACCGTTCAAAGAATTCATCTTGGGGTGCAGTGAGCGGTTTGACCCCACAGGTATTAGAGGAAAGTATTCAAAATAAGACAGTAAAATTGAAAAACTCGAATTTTTCCAATATATGTTCGTTTAGTTTAAAATTTCTCAATTTCACGAGGAATGGGAGAAAAAATGTACCCCAAAATCTGTAACGCAGGTTCTCCTGAGTAGAACGGTACCCCATATGTGGGCATAAACCACTGTATGGGCACACAGCCGGGCTCAGAAGGAAGGGAGCGCCAATTTGCTGGAGCAAAACCGCAGCTAGTAATAGTTATTAGAATAGCGCAGTTACTAAAATACAATAAAAAAATGAGATTACAGGTAATGTGGGGTGGTCACGGATAACCTGCGGTGGTTATGGGCAACGAGGGGTGGTAACGGGCAACGTGGGGTGGTTACGGATAAACTGAAGTGCTTATAGGTAATCTGGGATGGGAACCTGTAACGTGCGGTGGTCGGGGGCAACGTGCGGTGGTCGGGGGCAACGTGCGGTGGTCGGGGGCAACGTGCGGTGGTCGGGGGCAACGTGCGGTGGTCGGGGGCAACGTGCGGTGGTCGGGGGCAACGTGGGGTGGTCGGGGGCAACGTGGGGTGGTCGGTGGCAACGTGGGGTGGTCGGGGGCAACGTGCGGTGGTCAGGGGCAACGTGCGGTGGTCAGAGGCAATCTGGGGGGAATTACATGTGATTAGGGGCAACCTGGGGTGGTTACAGACAATCTGGAATGGTTACGGATAAACGGAAGTGCTTATAGGTAATCAGGGGTGGGTACATGTAATTTTGGGTGGTTACGGCAATCTGGAGGGGGTCACTGGCAACGTGTGTGAGTTAGAGGCAACGTGCAGTGGTTAGAGGCAACATGCGGTGGTTACGTGCAATATGCGGGGTTACGGGCAATCGGGGCTGATTACGGACCATCTGGAGGGGCTCACTGGCAATTTGGGGTGGTTACAGGCAACGTGCGGTGGTTATGGGCAACATGCGGTGGTTATAGGCAATGTCCGGTGGTTATAGGCAACGTGCGGTGGTTAGTGGCAACGTGCGGTGGTTATGGGCAACGTGCGGTGGTTAGTGGCAACGTGCGGTGGTTATGGGCAAGGTGCGGTGGTTATGGGCAACGTGCGGTGGTTATGGGCAACGTGCGGTGGTTATGGGCAACGTGCGGTGGTTAGTGGCAACGTGCGGTGGTTAGTGGCAACGTGCGGTGGTTAGTGGCAACGTGCGGTGGTTAGTGGCAACGTGCGGTGGTTATGGGCAACGTGCGGTGGTTAGTGGCAACGTGCGGTGGTTATGGGCAACGTGCGGTGATTACGGGCAATCTGGGGCGGATATGGGCAACCTGCGGTGGTTACGGGTAATTTGGGGGGGCTAGGGGTAATCTGGGAGTAAACTGCAATTATTACTATAATAAAAAGTGTGTGTTTTATTTTTTTGTATGTTTGTCACTTTTTGTACTTTATACATTAATTTTCACTGTATTACTATGATTACTGTGATATTTTCTATCACAGTAATCATAGTTCAGTGACAGAGACCAAATTGGTCTCTGTCACTTTAAATTTTCAGAGCTAACTGCTTCTGGAGCGCATGCGCACTTCAGAATCAGCCTGGACGTCGAGGAGGACGGAGCTCCGTGGATCAGGTAACGTATGTGGGGAAGGGGGGGTGACTGGGGGACGGGGGTGACTGGGGGGGTGGGGGGCGACTTGGGGGGGGGCACGGTGACACTTTTTATCCCCTGTCACCAATGATTTATGGTGACAGGGGATAAAAAGTGCCGGCAGCACTGGGAACAGGCGATCGGCGGTATATAGTATATACCGCCGATCGCCTGCTCCGGGACCACACGGGGGGGTCCCCGATCACTGCCCCATGCTCTCCGCTACCTCCGGTGGCGGAGAGCATGGGGCTTTGATTATTTATTTATTTCCATCCCTGCGAACAAACGATCGTTTGTTCGCAGGGATGGGGGCGGCCATCTTGGATCTGATGGCCGCCCGGGTAGGGTGATCGGGGGGCTGATCTGGGGTCTGAGGGGACGTTTTTCATCTCCCCCCACCGTGGATTCACGGTGGGGGGAGATGAAAGCTATCGGCGGCGCCGGTAATGCCCGGTACCGGCGGATCGCCGCTAAAGAGGTAGTAGCGGCGATCCGCCGGTATCGGAGGACGAGGGGAGGGGGCCTCGGGACACACTGTTAGTGGCGGTGGGGGGAGGCAGCGTTCTGCAGCCTCCCCCCGCCGCCCGATCGGCGGGGGACACTGAATCTCCCCATAGACGCTGCGGTCGCATTGACCGCGGCGTTTATGGGGTTAACTGCCCGGGGGGGAGCGCGGCTCCCCTCCGGGCAGTGGCAGCAGGAGGAGGCTGTGTGACACAGCCTCCTCCTGCTGCCCGATCTCACCCAGGGACAGAGGGGGGAGGCAGGGAAAGCATGACGTCCAGGGACGTCATGATGCATTCTGCCACTGCTTTTCATGACGTCCCTGGACGTCATATTGGGGGAAGGGGTTAATCTTGTCTTAAAGTCATAGGATGTTTCTCCTACATATATTTTATTGCACGGGCACCATAAGATGTAAACTACCCAATCCGAGTTACATGTCAAATAATGTTGTATATTAAATGCTTGTCCAGTATGTGGATGGATAAATTTGGGTCCTTTAACCATGTATCTGCAATTAATGCAGTTTAAACATGGATATGACCCTGTCTTTTTTATGGATGTCAAACTTTGTTGTACAGTCCTTTTCTTGCTCACATCTGTTTTCACCAATTTATCTTTCAGGTTCGATACCCGCCTATACGAAGCCAAGGGGGGTGTTTGAAACTCTGGAATTTGTGAGTATGTATTTTTAATCATGTACCAGTGTTTGTTGATAATTCTAACGATTTTTGGAGAAAAATGTGTGAACGTTGTGATGAACGGTATTCTACATATATCTTTGTCCTTTGTCCTTTCCTGTAACAATGTTTCCCTGTCCATTTGTGTCACTTCATGTCTACTATGTTCCCACACATCCCTAGGATATCCCCTCTGTTGGAACTGCTTACACATTCTATCCAAGGAATTTTCTAAGTCCTCTGCCTGGTCTGTTATTCTTACTGCCCTCAACATCTGGCTTTTAGGTAAGGATCTCTTCATCTTAGGTGGATGGCAGCTCTGATATTGTAACATGTTGTTGCAGTCTGTTTCTTTTGTGTATAGTTTAGTCACCAGCCGTCTTTCTGTCTTTATCACTGTTACGTCCAAATAATGTATGGATTGTCTGTCATATGTCATCGTAAATTTTATCGTTTTGTCTATCGTATTTAAATACTCCAAAAACCTCTGTAGTGATGTCATGTCTCCTGTCCATACCAAAAACACGTCATCGATAAAACGTTTCCACAATAATACATGTGCAAAATATGGGGAAGTGTAAATGCAGAGTTCTTCTAATTGGGCTACTACGATATTTGCATATGTAGGTGCTGCATTCGCCCCCATAGCCACGCCCCTAGTCTGCATATACCATTTGTCATCAAACCTAAAGTAATTGTATGTTAGTACTACTTCCAATAGTCTTAAGATGAAGTCCTTCTCCTTCTCCTTTAGTCCAAGTGTGTCTAAAGCCATGCTGATCGCTCTCAATCCCATTGTCTGTTCTATTGATGTGTATAGACTTGTTATGTCCATGGTGACCAGGATTGCTGTGTCTGGTATATTCAGATCTTTGATTTCTCTAAGGAAATGTGATGTGTCTTTAATATACGAGTTTGCTTTTGTCACCAGCGGTCTCAATACCTTATCCAAAAATATCGATACGTGACTAAAAATCGAGTCACGTCCCGATACAATTGGCCTCCCTGGTGGTCTAGTGAGATGTTTATGGATCTTGGGCAAAAAGTACAAACATGGTGTTCTAGGACAATTCACAATTAGATATTCACCCATTTTTTCATCTATAATGTCATTCATTACACCCTCGTTTACAATTCCTTCAATTATTTTTGCAATTTTGAACTTAGGGTCTCCAGTAAGTAATTGGTACACTTCCCTATCACCCAACTGTTTGTATGCTTCCTCCATATATAGCTCTCTGTCCATGACCACTATCGCCCCACCCTTATCGGCTGGTTTGATAATAATCCTGTGGTCATGGATCAGAGAGTTAAGTGCTTTCAAGTCCTGTGATGTCATGTTGGGAAAAATTACCTCCCCTTTATCATGTAGGTTTTGTAGTTTTTTTACTTCAATCTTAATCAATTTATGATATGCTTCAATAGTTGGTGATATATTAGTAGGGTTAAATGTGCTCTCTAATTTTAAGTTTAGAGCCTGTAAAGAAAGTTTTTTGTTAGTACATACAGATTGGTCAGTATTCACACCTACGGTCTTATTAATGTCAAACCACACTTTTAGATTCAAACGGCGAATAAAGTCAGAAATATCAAGATCTAAATTGAACCAGTCTATTGTTTGACTTGGGCAAAAATTAAGTCCCTTGTTTAACAGTCTCAATTGATCAGATGTAAGTGTAATACAAGAGATATTTACCACATTTTGTGTTACTTCTTTCTCGTGGTCGATCTCGACGCCTGTGTGCGGCTTCCCCTCTGTGCTTTGCCTTTTCCGACCTCTGTTTCTTTTCTTTCCTCCTCGTCTTTTCTTGATGTATCGTGTTTCCCCTTGTCTAAAAAAACTTCATCTTCCAGATCACCTTGTTTGTTACTGTCCTTCTTTTTTCTCCGTTGGGCTTGATTCACATTGCCAGGTATCCCCCACGTATAGATCTTCCCGTCCATATAGTCTTGGGCATCTCTATGCCATTTTTGCCGTTTTTTCTCTTGTAGTTCTTTTTTGTATTTATCAAGAAAGATGTTTTGTTTTTCCATAAAGTTCTGATAATTGTCTTCTTGAGCCAAGGATTTAAGAGCCGAATCAGCTTGTGCAATTTTCTGGTGGACCACCTTGAGCTGTTTTTGCATACTTTCCATCTGAACCAAGATTAAATCCAAAGCATATCTATTGGACAAAATCTCAAATTTATTTCTGGATTCTGCATCTTCCAATGGTATATGAGGCTTCAATTGCGATCTCATCCCTCTCGGGATTCTATGTTCCTTATGATATTTGCCCAATGTGCTTATATGTAGCTGTAGATTTAATTTCCGTTTGGATAGATACTCTATTTTACGTTGGAGTTCCATCATTGAGGGTATTTCTAGAAAGGCATCATCTTCCTCCACATCACCCAGTATCCTGTCCATATCTCCAGCAGTAAACAACATGGTCTGTGCTGTTAGATTAGAGTCCCGTTCACTTTGTGCGTTAACAATTGATCCGTCCATCTTTACAGGTTAGGTGTGCCAGCTATGGTCTCAATACAGTCCAATAATAATCTCTAGCGGCACCACCACAGGCAATAGGTTCCGAGTGCCAGCGGAGCGTACTTGACCAAAGTACTCAAATTAAATATCAACAGAATTTCCGCAGCACAACTTGTGTTGAAAAAACTTGTGTTCTTTATTCCATATAAAAGTGCAAAGAAAACATGCGTGCAGCACAGCAAAAAATCGAAGTACGATGCGACGTTTCGGTGACCTCCGTCACCCTTTTCAAGCATACTTCTGAGTGTACAACTTCCTCCTTTTATACAAACATCCGTGATTATCAAATAAATCTCATAGGTGAATATAAGTGTCCATCAAAGCAATGTGTGTGTTCATCCACGTAATTAGTGTTTAATTCATCAGCTGTTTAAGGTACGCCCACTCCTTCTTGGCGTACAAGTATTTAGTCCATACGGTATTTAATCAGTGTTCAAAACCGTGCATTTCTTAGTGATGTATATAAAAAAAAATCATACTTGAGTAGGTTCAGAAAAGTCCATATATCAGAATTAATCATTTCCCATGACGTCTGAACTCACCACTCTTCTCATTCAGCATACTACGGGAGCATGGACAGAGAGCTATATATGGAGGAAGCATACAAACAGTTGGGTGATAGGGAAGTGTACCAATTACTTACTGGAGACCCTAAGTTCAAAATTGCAAAAATAATTGAAGGAATTATAAACGAGGGTGTAATGAATGACATTATAGATGAAAAAATGGGTGAATATCTAATTGTGAATTGTCCTAGAACACCATGTTTGTACTTTTTGCCCAAGATCCATAAACATCTCACTAGACCACCAGGGAGGCCAATTGTATCGGGACGTGACTCGATTTTTAGTCACGTATCGATATTTTTGGATAAGGTATTGAGACCGCTGGTGACAAAAGCAAACTCGTATATTAAAGACACATCACATTTCCTTAGAGAAATCAAAGATCTGAATATACCAGACACAGCAATCCTGGTCACCATGGACATAACAAGTCTATACACATCAATAGAACAGACAATGGGATTGAGAGCGATCAGCATGGCTTTAGACACACTTGGACTAAAGGAGAAGGAGAAGGACTTCATCTTAAGACTATTGGAAGTAGTACTAACATACAATTACTTTAGGTTTGATGACAAATGGTATATGCAGACTAGGGGCGTGGCTATGGGGGCGAATGCAGCACCTACATATGCAAATATCGTAGTAGCCCAATTAGAAGAACTCTGCATTTACACTTCCCCATATTTTGCACATGTATTATTGTGGAAACGTTTTATCGATGACGTGTTTTTGGTATGGACAGGAGACATGACATCACTACAGAGGTTTTTGGAGTATTTAAATACGATAGACAAAACGATAAAATTTACGATGACATATGACAGACAATCCATACATTATTTGGACGTAACAGTGATAAAGACAGAAAGACGGCTGGTGACTAAACTATACACAAAAGAAACAGACTGCAACAACATGTTACAATATCAGAGCTGCCATCCACCTAAGATGAAGAGATCCTTACCTAAAAGCCAGATGTTGAGGGCAGTAAGAATAACAGACCAGGCAGAGGACTTAGAAAATTCCTTGGATAGAATGTGTAAGCAGTTCCAACAGAGGGGATATCCTAGGGATGTGTGGGAACATAGTAGACATGAAGTGACACAAATGGACAGGGAAACATTGTTACAGGAAAGGACAAAGGACAAAGATATATGTAGAATACCGTTCATCACAACGTTCACACATTTTTCTCCAAAAATCGTTAGAATTATCAACAAACACTGGTACATGATTAAAAATACATACTCACAAATTCCAGAGTTTCAAACACCCCCCTTGGCTTCGTATAGGCGGGTATCGAACCTGAAAGATAAATTGGTGAAAACAGATGTGAGCAAGAAAAGGACTGTACAACAAAGTTTGACATCCATAAAAAAGACAGGGTCATATCCATGTTTAAACTGCATTAATTGCAGATACATGGTTAAAGGACCCAAATTTATCCATCCACATACTGGACAAGCATTTAATATACAACATTATTTGACATGTAACTCGGATTGGGTAGTTTACATCTTATGGTGCCCGTGCAATAAAAAAATGTAGGAGAAACATCCTATGACTTTAAGACAAGATTAAACCAGCACAGGTACACGATCAGGAGTGGCAAACAGGACCTACCTGTCTCGAAACATTTTGTAGATGCAGGACACGCTGAGCGAGATCTGAAATGCATGATTGTGGACCGCATTCCCCCCTTAGACAAAGGAGGAGACAGACATTTAATTTTGAGAAAAAGAGAACTAAAGTGGATATTTGAAACAGAGGCATTAGGCCCCTTTGGCCTAAATGTAGAATATAAAACATCTAAATATATGAAAAGGTGAACATGTCCTCTTGAACTAGTGTTTATGTCTGTGCTTCCAGCAGTATACTTTTTATGTACCATTACCTCCATGTACTTATCTTACTGTCTATATTTCCTACAGATGGAGATGATTGGACTGGCCCAGACCGACGAACTCACCATTTCAGCGGAGGGAGGATAACCAAATAAGAATATAAAACATTGTTCACATGGACCTGAGGGACGTGCGGTTTTTCTATACATGGACGATCGTACATACAGCCCGGAGGGGCTTAGGACCTGATAATGTGGAGAAGGAAGCCTAAAGGATGTCTCTAGTGATGCAGCGCTGCTGTATAGAAGGCACCCGAGGTGAATTATTTCCACTATATTATCGGTACCAACGATTGACCTGAATGATACTAACCTCACGCCCCCTAGACGGTCACTGATGACGAATAAGGGTAATCCCGATACGTCACAGGGGAATCTCCTTGTTTATTTCCTGTATCTTTGCTCCCGTAGTATGCTGAATGAGAAGAGTGGTGAGTTCAGACGTCATGGGAAATGATTAATTCTGATATATGGACTTTTCTGAACCTACTCAAGTATGATTTTTTTTATATACATCACTAAGAAATGCACGGTTTTGAACACTGATTAAATACCGTATGGACTAAATACTTGTACGCCAAGAAGGAGTGGGCGTACCTTAAACAGCTGATGAATTAAACACTAATTACGTGGATGAACACACACATTGCTTTGATGGACACTTATATTCACCTATGAGATTTATTTGATAATCACGGATGTTTGTATAAAAGGAGGAAGTTGTACACTCAGAAGTATGCTTGAAAAGGGTGACGGAGGTCACCGAAACGTCGCATCGTACTTCGATTTTTTGCTGTGCTGCACGCATGTTTTCTTTGCACTTTTATATGGAATAAAGAACACAAGTTTTTTCAACACAAGTTGTGCTGCGGAAATTCTGTTGATATTTAATTTGAGTACTTTGGTCAAGTACGCTCCGCTGGCACTCGGAACCTATTGCCTGTGGTGGTGCCGCTAGAGATTATTATTGGACTAGATAGATAGACAGATAGATAGATAGATAGATAGATAGATAGATAGATAGATAGATAGCAGATAGATAGATCGATAGATAGATCGATAGATAGATAGATAGATAGATAGGAGATAGATAGAGAGAAAGAAAGAGATAGGAGATAGAGGAGCCCTATATGTGGTGTATATGCTGGAGCTGCAGAGTAGTGGGGGGTGGGGGTAACCTGCTATGTATTGTTGATACAAGCTGTTTAGCACTGATGACCATGCTGGGGCTAAGTTCCCATGAATCTCTTAGAAGTCGGGGACAACGATAAGGTGTGGAAAATCATTGGCAATTGTTTTTAAGGAATATAAAACACTGAATACAGTTTCAATCTAGCTGATATGTGTCCATACTGATTCCAAGACTGGGGACCACCTTAAGCTTCTCCTAGCTTCATCGGAAGAGCAGCTATAGCCTGCCCCCAAAGGCCTCAATATGGTTAAGTTAAAAACTAAACTCTATGATCATACTTGGGATGGACACAGCCTCAACTTAGAAAAAAAAAATGCTTATTTTATTTAGGCCCCGCCCCCGAGGACCAGTAAAACCTTCCACAATTATCTACTATGGGTAATTTTGTATAAGCACCGTCCCCTTTAAATCTGTTCCGAAAGTAAAGGGCAGATGGGCAGTTTTAAGGTTGGAAAAAAAACTACTATAACATGTTGCTATAGATAATTTCCCTGCTCTTATTTTTAGAATTTTAAACCATTTGTTCAAAACATTCAACAAAATTTATGGAATCAATAATTCTCCCAGAACAAATAAAATATAAATTGCCACAAAATATTCTTTTTAAAACCTCAATTACCATAATTAATCTAAACAGTCTTCAGATGCGGAGTCCCCGGTGATGTATATAATGCATTATTAAATGCTATGGATAGAACTATTAATATATTAATACAGATGGCGTTATAATGAGGATGGTGTTTCTCTTGATATTTGGCCCATAAGCTTCTAATTACTGTGAGATTTTGTATACGAGTTACATTAAGTTACATTTATTTTCCTGGATTACTTCAAAGAAATTTTCATCACTTATTTTTGACCAAAGTGGCAATAGTGTTGAGTATGTTCAGTCGAGAATGTTAGTGCTCACCCGAGCTTGATGTTTCACCGAGCACCTCAGGATGCTTTTCTAATATTCACGCTAATCTAATAACACAATGTGTCAGTACAGGAGCGCAAATATTTAAACAGTTTCGGAGCTCCTGGCATGTTAATTCAGTATGATGCCAGGAGTTTCGTAACTCTTTAAAGCGAATGTAAAAGCAGGTACATCGCTTTTCTTTTCTTACATTACCTGGTCAGCGCCGCTGCGGGGATCGTGGTTTGCGGCACCTTTTTCAAACTGGCGCCCAGTTCTCACGCTCTTCCTGTGCGCCAGCCTGGCTCTATGCTCTGGAGGAAGGCCCATGCCACCAGTGTGACAGTATTCCCCCCTTCTCTGTGACGCACCTCTATTGATTCTCTGATGGTACATTCGCTTTGAGGGTACAATACAGTAAAAAACAATAAATTAGCCATACTTACTTGTCCGTGCTCCTCCCAATGCCCTCCAGCGCTGGCTCCCATCCCCTGCTCAGTGACAGCCCACTCAGCCAATCACTGGAGCCGGAGCCAGAGGTCGTCAGGGCGAGAGAGAACAAGCAAGTAAGGTAAGTATGGTTAGTGCTATCTATTGCATTTTTTTGTTGTTCAATTTTTTGAATATTTTGTCCCTTGAAGGGATATTTCAAGAAAAAATCCAAAAATTTTAAGGAAAAAGGTTTCTGCAAGACACATTACATCTCAATATACAGGCAATTGCAGGCATCCTGTCAGAGTTCTTATGTGTCTTGCAGTAACCTAATACATTTTTTTCCTAGGTTTTGTATATTTTGTATCATTTAAGCATCCCTTCAAGAGACTAAATATAAAAAAATTTCTAACAAAAAACATAATAAATTATCCAGGGACAGCTGATTAACCGCTTAAAGTGACACTCCTTTTTGCATTATGACTTCTCTAAACAGTTTTCATACCTTATTTTATATCATACGTCGTGATGCTTGTTTCAGTTAAAAGTGATATTTTATCATCTGCGGATTGTGCCACCAGACCTTTTGACTATCCGATTGTTCGCTGACTTTGTACTGTGTTGCCCGTTTGGTTCTGACTTGGCTTTATTGACTATCCTTTATTGTGTTTGTCCGTCTGTCTTGTTCTGTGTTTCACATACTCAGTATAGGTAACGTCTTTGTGATTGTCCGAGGCTGCCTAGGACCGATTGAGGCAAGTAGGTAGGGACAGTGGGTGGGTTCAGACCTAGGGCCCACTGTCGTGTTTCGTCCCTACCTGTCCCGTCCTGACATTAGCACCCTAAAAAAAGTCTATATAAAACATTAACCTGTGAATGGAAAGACCTATGTAGAGTTGGAGATGGAGAGTTGAGAAGCACAGGAGTCATCAGGGAGGACCCCATATCAATCTGTGGACGTCTGGTAGGGTTTGGACCTTCTTCTACCATCAGGAGCCAGGTGGCGTGAACTTCCTCACCTCAGGAGCCCCACATCTCAGGAACTCAATTGAAACACCAAGTGACGTTCACAGGTTAAGGGACCTATTCCACCGGTCATTTATCGTTCGCATGATCAATAACGATTAACTTTCTCAAACGACCGCTATTGCGAAAGGCCTGAAAACGTTCACTCATTTCCATGGAACGATAATCGTTACTTATGATCATAATTGCGATTGTTTTTTCTTCTCTATTTGTTCGCTATTGCGTTCGTATCTACTGCAAACGACCGAAAAACGTCTTATTCAATGCGAGCGATTTGCGAACGTTTTGCCAATGAGCAACGATAAAAATAAGTCTAGGTCTTAAAAGCGATCAACGATTTCTCGTTCGGTCGTTAATCGTTAACTGCATTTCAACCGAACGATTATTGTTTAGATTCGAACGATTTAACGATAATCTGAACGATAATCGTCCGGTGGAATAGGGCCCTAACCCTGCACCACCTGCTGCTGTATCATTAATGTTGGAAGTAAAAACTGTAACATTTGTGCCTCTATGTTTATACTCAGTCCATTTCTGCTCAGTAAAGATACCTGTTGACTGCACTGCTTTTTGGTCCCCCCATCTTTTGGTTACACAACTTCCACTTCCAGTTACCTTCGGCTCTGCACTGTATTTGGGTAAGAGTGTCCCAGCTTGGGTAGGACATACAGCTTGTGCAAAAGATGCTCCAGGGTCCAAATCCCCACTTCAGCTGCCGTGACATCAATCTCACTGCTGGTGGACCTTCATGACCCAAACGGACCTGCATGCAACTAGGTGTTTCTGGCTTCATCCCGCACTAGAAGTACCATGTGTCAGCTTTACTTGGAGTCTTACTTTAAAGTTAAGAGGGTTATCCAGTATTAGAAAAACATGGCTGCTTTCTTCCAATAACAGCACCACCCTTGTCCTCAGTTTGGATGGGGTTTTGCAGCTTCGTTCCACTGAAGCGAATAAAGCTGAATTGTAATACCACATGTAACCTGAGGACAGGGGTGATACTGCAAGAAATAATCTGTATTTTTCTAATCGTAGATGACCCCTTTTGAGTAGCTTCACATCTAGCGAATCGCAGTGGATTTCGCGCTGCCCACTCAGCAAATCAGTGCATGACCCCACTTCAGTCTCTGATTGGCTGGGAGGGACCTACGGGAGCTGGGAGCCCAAGATGCAGTCGGAGCACAGACCAGGTAAAGTACTGTATGCTCGGGGCGGCGGCTGGTTAAGGGGGCGGGGATTTACATACTCGCAATGGAATGAAAATCCAGCTGCAAATATGTAACCCAATTCGAACTCACTGTAGTGAGAATGGCAGTGGATTTCGCTGCAGAATTCGCAGCATGAAATCAGCTGCGCTTCGCTAGGTGTGAAGCTACCTTTAAAGGACTTTCAGAAATCGAGAAATGACAACACACCTGTCCAAAGGTTCAACTTTGTTGAAATAAGGAAGCCTGAGCTGCAGTACCACTCACAACCTTTAGACAGAGGTGGCACTGTTATAAAAAAAAAAATGCTGAGTTTTTGTATCCCTTTAAATAAATTAGATTTATACCTTAAAATAAAAAAAAGGAAACAGACTGGAATACAGAACACTGCCTTAAAAGCTTTTTAAAAAGTTTCCAAATCTTGAAAGGAGATTGTTAGTGGAAATGCATGACATCTCTTCATTCGGCTGTTCGGCGGACTGTCAGGGGCTCGCTATAGAGATTGTTAAGTGCTTCTCCCTATGATCCAGCGATTTGTAGCGCAGTGATCTGGTGCCGCCTCTCCAACCTGAACGCCGAGCATTAAAAGAGAGATCTGTGGTAATTCTTCTCTGCAGACATTCTCTCCGGTAGAGATGGATGAAGTTAATTTCAGATGGCGAGATACGTTAATGCTTTCCTGAACTCCGGGAAGGGGTCAGACATCCAGATGAATTGAATCCCTAAGTCGTCGCAGTAGATGCTTGAAGATGATATTTTTACTGGCTTAATTTTTTTTTTCAACTTTTTTTGAGCGATGAATAAAGTTTTGGTCGCATCGGTTTCTATTGTACATAAGATTTATCGAATGTCATTGGGAAGAAACGCAATCCATGACATTTACACAAATTACAAGCAGTTAGTGTTCTTCTCTTTTTGCTCTCAATGCGTATTTCATTTTCATTAGTTAGATTTCCTTTATAGTCTATTTCACTGTTCGAAAATCATCAATGACAATTCAGTCTTCTTACAGATGTTTTTATGAAACTTTATGTGGCTTTAGCAAAGTTTCTTTTTTTTTTTGTCTATCCAAACATAATTAAATAAATAAATCTACATATGAGCTCCGAAGAGAGAGAGATCATGAGCTGTAGGGTTGGGTTAGGATAAAGTTATTTTCTTGGACGAAGGAGAGCTTAAATGGAAACCAATCAGTAGGATCGTGCTGATATGGTTCCCTGCAGCGCAGATTGCAGAGCATACCAGCCGTGACTACAGCAGTAGCTTTATAAAGGTGAAAAATTAGTTTTATTATGCCACGTATGGCTGGGAGAGGGACGGCAGCTAGTCACCTGGACGGGGAGCTGTCCATGACTAGTCAACGGTCTCTGCTTGTCAACGCACTGCATTGACAGACAGAGATCCGTGATTAGTTTAGAGAGCTAAAAACAGAGAAACCATGCCCCTGTGAGTCCTTCTATTTGTGAGTAGGACAAGCTACAAGCAAGAAAGACTGCCCCTGAGTGCCTTTAAGTTGACAAGTCACTAACACCAGTCCACTCTGAAAAGATAAGTTCTAAGTTCTACAACCTTCTTCTAGTCCAGGGTAAGATAGTGTTCTACTGGTCCCCCTGGCATCTACCACTCTCTTAGGAGGCTTCAAGTCAGATATGTTACTGATCTGCTTCCCTGTTAGTGAACGTGCTCCTGAATGAGTCCCTATGGGTATTGTGTTACTGATGAATTTTTCTGTGAGTACCAATACTTACTCTTACTATCTCGTAAGCACATTCTAGTTCAATTGGACTTAGCCCCCTTTGAATAAATTTGTAACCCATCCAAAACAGTATATATTTAACAAAGTTCCTTAAAGGGGTACTCTGGGTGGGAATCGGGGAGGCAAGTGGATGTAATTGGCTTCATAAACCCTCTCCCCGGTGGCTTCATAAACCCTTCCCACCCAGAGTATGCCTTTGACGTCCAATTCTTTAATGTGTTAGCAGCATTCGGATAGTCACCAACTACTCTTACTTTCAACCGTAAAGCTATATTTTTGTATTATTGGACGATTACTGCATTTTTTTTAACAACAACTGTTCATTAAAGGGTCCCTTTTATTTAAACAAACTTCTGACATGCCATAGTGACATATCAGAAGTTTGTATCAATTGGGGTCTGGATGATCAGACCTGTGCCGATTTTTAGAACAAGGGGCAGATGCGTGGAGCAGCGCACGTGCTGCCTCTTCATCTCCGTCTGACAGCTAAATTAGCACTGGACGGAATTATAATGGTGCCTATGGAACGCTGTACCGGATGTTTCATAGGGCTCCATTATAATTCTGTCGACTGCTACTGTAGCAGTAAGATGGAGATAAAGAGGCAGAGTGTGCTCAGCTGTGTGCATCTGCCCCTTCAATCTAATGGCCACCTCTTGTTTGCCTCATTTTCATATTTTTTAAGCTTTTTCAAACATAAAAAGAATCGGCTGAACAATCCCATTAATAATCCTCCTCCATCGTGTGAATAGAAATTAATATTTTCTCATTCATTCTCTCTTAAACTACCACGGAGCTGTGTGTGCATCCAGCCTAAAGCAATAGATTCCGTAATTGATTTGCTTTTGGTCAATGGGAAAATACAATATGAACTTTTCTCCCAGAACTTTCCCTTCACGGAAGACTTAAGTTATTTCCACACTAAATTTGATGGCGTTTTCTATCTTTTCAAAAAGTTGATTTGATCAAAGCCGTTTTCAGCTTGTGCTTCAGGCTGAAAATGGAGGTGATACAGAGGAGTGATGTGACGGTTCAATTTCATTTACAAATATTATTGACAACATTGTAGCCAGAAGTGAAAGATTCTGTTCACACCACCACCGTAGCTTCTGTTCCAACGGACAGTGACGTCGAATGACAGATGCCAGTTGTGGCCAATGGACCCGTTAACTTATGATGGGATCTGTAGGTTTCCAACATGGTGTCTGTCATTTTGATGGGAAGAATACCACAGAATACTGTACTCCCCCCTCCCCCATGTTCATATGATTACTTATTCTGCTCATGCATGTCATCATTACAATTGTAAAGGGGTCACCCTAATTAAAAGTATCACCTACCCAACCGTTGGAACTAGAACTTGACAAAACTTCAGGTTTGTACCAAGTAGACTGATCGGCATTTGAATTCTGCTGCCTGGAAAAGGTGTATGCAGGCTGAGGAGTGCCTTGAAAACATGGATACAACCTGAAGCCATAGGCTGTGCAGGCAGTCCTCAGGCTTTATCCACCTTCTCCATGCAGCAGGATTAAAAAACAAACTCAAACATTCAAAATTTTTGGCAAGTTCACTCATCCCTGCATGGAACCAACAACTCATCAATAGAATGGAGATCTGTGGCCTCTGTGTGAATAGAGTGCCAGTTGAACAATTACGCTCCTGCCCCATTCTCAACTATCTCCACTAGTACCATGGAAATGAATGGAGTATCAGCACACTTGCCCAAATACCTCTGCTTTATTCACACTGGGGCACAAAGGACTTCCATTCCCCCACCCCACGCCGAGAAGGAGGTCCCAGTCATTTGACCTCTATTATCAGATACTTATTTATTCAGTCTTGGGATAACCTATTGATAACCTTATATGATTTAGTCCTCTTCATGAATATGTTCTTAAATTTTCTATTACTGATTTTTAAAAAAGTTGTTTTAGTTTTTGGTTCATATCTATATCTATTTTCTCTCTCTTTTTTTCCTCAGTTTTTGTACATTGTTAGGGCTTGCATCTCGTCTGAGCTGGTTTTAGCAGAATTTAGTGATGCACTTTACAGCAAGCCTCATGGACATAGACAACAATAGACAAGACCTGTCCTATTCAGATGAATGGGAAACTTTACTGGGCGTACTCTTTGTCCTTTGAAGAGGTCATTCCACAGGGAGCTGTTTGTCTTATACCCGGTGCTATTTACTGATGTCACATGTTGCTGCAATATTGTACAGATCACTTTACAGCAGCCTCCTCCTTATCTTCACAGACATGAAGTCTCAGCTTTTTTTTAAACTTAGTGGTGAGAATGAAAATTGCAAGATTTCAGCATTATTTTATAACATAGTAAAATGGAAAAAAAACACAAAAAAAATCTTTAAAAATATATTTATAAAAAATACTTTGATTTAAACAATAGGTGATTTTCTGACAACACATTACGAATAAAGGTGTGTTTCTTTTATCAGACACACACACACACACACACACATGCATCCCTCTATTACAATAGTCTCATCCTTACAAACAAGCAATGCAAACCTCAAACAGAATTAAAATTTGGAGCTTTCCTCACATAATTGTAGAGTCGATGTAACTTTTCTTACCGCTTAAGATTTATGTATTGAGTTGAATTCACACCAGCATGAAATAAGCTCCTCTAGTGATGGCTGCAGGCAGCCCGAATGTTATAAATTAGGTCTGTGCAGGGGATTTGGAGCTCTGTATCATAAACCTGAACTCCAACAGCTTTAAAAACAAGCAGGTTTTTATTGTATTTTATTATATTTTTTGGCTTACAAAAAACCTCCATGCATTTTAATGTGCCTTTTACGGCGTTTCTTTTACGTTGTAACCCTTAAAACAAGCATTAAAATAAACAACAAGCAATAAAGGTCTTAAGCATAAAAAAGGGAAGGAAAAACTTCAAGAACTGAGTTTATAAAAAAAGACTAAAATCTCCCACTGTGCTGGATTCATTGGGAAGCAGGTGCTGTGTGACAGCCTCAGAAATCTAGGGGCTTGCTGGGGTAACTACAATCATGTGCATGCTTGAACTGTATAAACCACACCCTTTATGCAATGCCACACCCCCTTTCCACCCACTTGCCGATCTAGAGCGCAGACCAATGAAATTTTGCAGCTCAGGAGTGACAACCTACTCAGCCAATCAATAGCTATCCACTGGCTATCCAGTTTCAATCAGTGATTGGATGATTGGGCTGGAGGCGGCTACGATTAGCAAGGGGACACTAGAGACTCGGAAAAAGACACCGGGGGAGGGCATACTCTTTTTTTTATGTGTAATAAATTGTGTGGCCGTCATCTTTACGAACTTGTTCTGAAAGTTGTAAAATGTTCCGTTTAGTAATAGCGTAAGATTCAATCCGCTCATCTCTACCACAATTCTTAGAATGTGAGCTAAAAATGAGAATTTGTGTGGTTGGGAAAGAGTTAAAGAATTAAAGTTATATAGATTGATGATTTACTTCCATTTAAAAATCTCCAGTCTTCCAGTACTTATCAGCCGCTATAAGTCCTGCAGAAAGTGGCGTACTCTTTCCAGTCTGACACAGTGCTCTCTGCTGCCACCTCTGTCCATGTCAGGAACTGTCCAGAGCAGTAACAAATCCCCATAAAAATATTTCCTACTCTGGACAGTTCCTGACATGGACAGAGGTAGAGGCAGAGAGCACTGGGACATACTGAAAAGAAAACACCACTTCCTGCAGGACATACAGCAGCTGATAAGTATGGATAAACTTGAGGTTTTGTTTTTTTTTAAATATAGGTAAATGATAAATTTATATAACATTCTAAAACCAGTTGATTTGAAAAAAAAAAAAAAAAAAATCACTAGAGTCCCACTTTAAATTTAATTTCCTAGTTACAAGCCATGTGATTCAATGATTTCTCATAAAAAATGTGAAAAAAAAAAAAAAAAAAAAAAACACAACGCAGTACAAAGTAAACTGCCATGTCTTTTTCCATGTCTGTGTTTTTTCCTGCCATTTTCCCCTAATTCTTTAACAGAAAATCTAGATTTACAGCCTTAAAGCATTTTGGTTCCGCTCTCACGTGGATTATAACTTTCATCTACAACAATAATATTTATTTTGTTTTTCTACTTTCTGTAAGATTTAGATTGTAGGCACACAAAAAAAACTTGTAAAAGTTGCCAAAACTGTCATTAAAACATTATATCACTACAGCCGAGACCAGAACAAAAGGAAACACGTCTAGAATCCTGCGCCCGGCTTATGTGATAGCGATGAAGGTGTTTTCAGAGCGATGCAGAAAGTGTAACACAAAGACAAACACAAAGATAAAAGGAAACTGAGGGGAAAAAAGTATTTCTGTAAACATAAGATTTTTGAAAGCAAGAAATTCATGCCAAGTTGTCCGGGACTGTCATTATTCTTCGTGTGATCCCGATTCCTCTGGAAAAAAAATAAAAAATAAAATGCCATGTGTGCGCCGAGCAATTAGATCAAGTTCCAAAATTCATCGCGCTGCAGTTTGCTGCTGTTTTGACAAATATATATATATATATATATATATATATATATATATATATATATCACTTTATTTGCCTTGAACTGTACTCCGCCGCCGCCACGTAGCATCCTGCTTTATATAACAAATAAAGCAAAGAGGCAATATACATAATTAAGGACAGGAAAAGGCACTTGGCAATAGCAAGGATGAGGACTGAAATGTGCACAGCCACGAGACAAAATGCTAATTTGCTGTGTGATAAAACCAAACTACAAAAACATCGGGTTTTTTTTACGGTTTCATGTACGGTTTGTAACTTCCATTAAATGGTTGTGAAAGCTGCAATACCGCCAATGGCCTGTGGAGCAAAGTGGCGTTGTTTTTGGAAACTAGCTATGTTTTCTTTAGGGTAAATTGCCATGTTTTTTTGCTTTATGGCTATGTCCCCTCTATGTTTTTTCTTTTCCGTTTATAATTTTTGAATTTTTACAGTTTGGCCGCCTGCGAGCACAGTAACGGCTGCTGGCCCATAATTCTGGTTTAGGGGGGCTGATTGGTCTTTGGGTGTATCTTTAATTGAAAAGTCCATTGATTTGAATAGTAAGGACGGTGAAAAAAGAAAAACTGTGTGTCAACAACTACAAAATAGCGTCTGTTGTTTGCAAAAGATGTCCGGAAATTATTGTCATGATCATTATTTGATGTCAGTCTCAAAAGACGTCCGTCATTCAATAAACTGTGTGGAAATGACATACTTAAAGGGTTTATCTAACGCTACAAAAACATGGCCACTTTTCCCCCTCTCTTGTCTCCAGGTTAGGTGCAGTTTGCAATTAAAGGGGTTATCCAGCGCTACAAAAACATGGCCACTTTCCCTCTATTGTTGTCTCCAGTTTGGGTGGGGTTTTGAAACTCAGTTCCATTGAACTAAATGGAGCTTAATTGCAAACTGCACCTGAACTGGAGACAATAGTAGGGGGAAAAGTGGCCATATTTCTGTAGCGCTGGATAACCCCTTTAATTCCATAGACTTCAATGCATTTCATTGAGTTCAATAAAAATGCTGTAGTAAGAGTTTTTTTCTTCTTTTTGTAAAGCAGACGCCCTTTTCCTTTTTTTTTTTTTTTACTTAGTGTGAACATAACCTATAAGACGTATTAAAGTTGGAAAAATAGGGGGAAAGCTGTTATGTGCTGAACTACACAGTGAAGGTACAGTAGTTTGTCTTTGTTCTTTATATAAAAGGGGGTGAGATTTTTACTGCAGCTCAGCTCCCATTCAAGTAAATAGGACCTCCCATTTAAGTAAATAAGAGCGGTGGCAGGTGAATTCTGATGCCGGTGGCTTCTGGATCAGCAGGTGGCCACAGCGTCTGGTGCTGGAGGCCGACCATCGAAGGCCTGAAGAAGGCTTCCCTTAGGCTAGGTTCACACTGCGTTTTTGCAATCCGATATTTTCATCCTTTTTTTGCAAACAGATGAAAAACAGATGAAAATACGGATGCATGTGTGTGCATCCATTTTGATCCGTCTTTCCATTGACTTCCATTGTAAAAAAAAAACGGATCAAAACGGATCCGTTTTTTTTTTTTTTATCGAACACAAAAGTAGTGTCAGCTACTTTATTTGTCCGTAAAAAAAAAAAAAGATCCATTTTGATACCTTTTTTTTTTTTTAACAATAGGAGTCAATGGAAAGACGGATCAAAACGGATGCACACAAATGCATCCTTTTTTTTCAATCTTTTTTTTTTTTTGTTGCAAAAAACGGATGAAAAGAAATGGATTGCAAAAACGCAGTGTGAACCTAGCCTTACAAGTACATGCCACTTTTTTCCATAGTATTTTTAGTATAGACTTTTTTTTTCTTACAATTTTTAAATGGGCCCTGCACCTTGACCTATTGTAAAGAGCTAAAGTAAGAAGGAATTCGACATCACCTGTCTTCTCATGGGTATGTAATAAGCTGAAGATCTCAGGTAGAATATTAGATGCTGTCAGATTCCGTCTTACTTTATGGTTCTTAGGAAAACATATCACTAAATTCTGTTGAAACAGCTCAGGTAAGATGGCTGCCCCATAATAATATACAACCACTCACCTGGTTGGGTTGTGCATAGGGCACAACACCTATAGAAGTATTGGGTGGAGAAACCCCGGCAAAAATCGGGTTAAGCTGCAGCCAAGGTCACAATGGGGAATCCTTCTGGTTCAGAATCAGTTTGTCATATGAAGAAAAAGGAGGACCAGGACCGGCACTGCTCTTGTGGATGGGATCTTTATTGGGTCAGCACAATACAACAAACAAGCACTTGTTGTCCAGCTAGTATATGGTTTTCGGAATCGGAATGATATTTGTTGTATTTTGGGAAAAGACCTGAAATTGTTTAACATAACAAACAGAACGATAATCGTTAGTTACTAGTGATTAGAGATGATCGAACAGCGCTGATGTCCAGGTTTGTACGAACTCGAACCATCGGTGTTTGACTTCCCGTTCTGTGGGGAAGGTGGAGACAGCCCGAGTCCCGCCTGGAAAACAGGGATACAGCCTGGGCCATAGGTTGTATTCCTGTGTTCCAGGCGGGACTCGGGCTGTCTCCACCTGCCCCATGGAACGGGAAGACTGCGGGAGTCAAATACCGATGGTTCGAGTTCGTACAAACCTGGACATCAGCGCTGTTCGATCATCTCTACTAGGGAGGAGCGAATAGTATTCAATCAAATAGCTATTTGATCGAATACTACGCTATTCGAGCTATTAGTTTTCATTCTAATATTCTAATGAAATTGCAGTAAAAATTTTATTTGCCCTCCCACCCCCTGGCACTTTCCAGCCAATAAACATGCAGGGGGGGAGGGACAGGCACTAGGAATAGGCAATCAACAACATACAAACGATTTTCCGATTGTTGCCTGCATACACAGGGAACGATAATCATTTAAATTTGAACGATAACGATTTTCTGCATGAAGATCGTCCCATGTAATAGGGCCCTACGTTTACTCTTACTGTAGTTTACTGTCTAAAAATTAGATTTTAGGACCATTTTGTTTTTCTATCTTTGACAATATTATTGGCCATACCAGCAGCGTTCCTCTATTTTTGGGTCTCCAACTGTTCCAAAACTACAACTCCCATCATGCCCTGACATCCATTAAGGAAGTTGTGGTTTTGTAACACTTGAGGACAGTCAAGGTTTATACAACAAATAATCAGATTGATGGAATTTCCAGATCTCTGAGAATTTTAAGAATCTTTTCCTGCAGTCTTGAATACAATATAGTTATAAAATGCCACAATTATTTACATTATTATAACAGGATAACTATGAGCATTTAGATAATCATTGCAAGCTCCATTAACCTATGTAAATTGTTGAGAAGTTTGCTCCCCCCTGAGTTATATAAATGTACAATCCCATTTTTTTAAAACATTTTGCCTGAAGGGAAATCTCTCATGTAGAATGTTCATGGCATAAAATATCTGTTCTGATTTCGACAGCTCCATTTAAATTAATTCCACTGTGTGAATATGTACACCCATAATGTCAAGTCATCAGCACCGAGCCCGAAAGCAAGGCGTCTGCATCTCATAAGGGCTTATTGAGAAGCAAGACTGCGTTCTCTGGCCAAGGATGTGGTGCATGTTTATATATATATATATATATATATATATATATATATATATATATATATATCGCTGTAAGAGAATTTTAACCACTTAAAAACTAAAACTTTATCTTTCCATCAGTCTATCTATCTATCTATCTATCTACTGTATCTATCTAATGTCTATCTATCTATCTATCTATCTATCTATCTATCTATCTATCTATCTATCTATTATCTATCTATCTCCCATCTATCTATTATCTATCTATCTATCTATCTATCTATCTATCTATCTATCTATCTATCTCCTATCTATCTATCTATCTATCTATCTATCTATCTATGATCTATCTATCTAATGTCTATCTATCTATCTATCTATCTATGATCTATCTATCTAATGTCTATCTATCTATCTATCTATCTATCTATCTCCTATCTATCTATCTATCTCCTATCTATCTAATGTCTATCTATCTATCTATCTTTCTATCTATCTATCTAATGTCTATCTATCTATCTCCTATCTATCTATCTATCTATTTATCTATCTATCTAATGTCTATCTATCTATCTATCTCCTATCTATCTATCTATCTATCTATCTATTTATCTATCTATCTCCTATCTATCTATCTCCCTATCTATCTATCTATCTATCTATTATCTATCTATCTATCTATCTATCTCCTATCTATCTATCTATCTATCTCCTATCTATCTATCTATCTATCTATCTATCTATCTATCTATCTATCTATCTAATGTCTATCTATCTATCTATCTATCTATCTCCTCTTCTATCTATCTATCTATCTATCTATCTATCTATCTCCTATCTATGTATCTATCTATCTATCTATCTATCTATCTATCTATCTATCTATCTCTCTCCTATCTATCTATCTATCTATCTATCTATCCATCATCTATTAATCTTTCTTCCTTCCTTCCTTCCTTCCTTCCTACCTACCAGGAGGCTGCATCCATTTTCTCCAGTTGCTGGTAGTCAAATGCTAAGCGTTCAGGTTCGGAGAACATTGCCAAACCCAAGCGCTTCAGCAAATCCACTCAACACTAATAGAGATTAAAAAGGTATAACAATGAAAACATAGCCAGTATACTTCTCGGGACCAATGGACTTGGTTTATTAATCCATTTGGAGTATGCTATCTCTCTATCATTGTAGAACCTGAAAAGTTCAGCAAGTTTGCTCAACACTTATAAAGAAGAAATAAAAGTAATGAAACATATCAAGAAAAAACACCACGGAAATCATTCCAAAATGAAAAAAAAACCACAAATATTTACTAAACTAATATTAATAATAATAATAGGGAAATCCCACTAGCTTTCTTTATTTACCTTTCACTTACATCCCATCTCTTATATTAAGACTCTGCTAAGGCGCAGACATGTATATATAAATAGTAGTAGAAGCAAGAAAAGCAATTTCTACCGATAAAGTTCTAATCCAAACCACAGAAATGACAAACATTTTCATGCTAAACGAGAATTTAGCTGCCGTCGGGTTTCCAAGTGTCTCGTAAAAAAGAAAAAGTTTAGAAGAGTTCAATGCACTTCACACTTCACAAAGTGTTTCTTTAGCATTCTGCCTGAGCGGTTTGTCCTTTAGCTTTACATGGTGGTAAAAATGAAATACATTTTACATACTCAAAAGCTGCAAAAAACACCATCTAATTTAGGTACATCCTGTCTTACTGCTTTGACCTATTTTTTTTCTCGCAGCGATGTAAAAGCTTTAATAAATAACGGTGGCGTTCGAGTACCTTAAACTCACTTTTTGTGTGATGAATGTGGCCCCGGACTTTGACAAATAGACCCTTCTTCATTATTTAACATAACCGCTGTGCATTGTGCAATCTTGCCAAATTTAAATATCCGATGCGCGAGGGAAGCGGCGGTTTTCCTAAGCAGCGTGCAATTATTTCAAGCATATTTAGACAGTCGAGTCAGATGCAATTGTGTTCCCTCCTGAGCTCATTTATTTCTGTTACTTTTCTTTTTCTTTTTTTTTTTACCTTTAACTGTTTGCAAAACGAGAAAATAAAATAAATAAAACGTATCCAAAACTTTTTAATTATTGTTATTGTAATTTTATTGAGTTTGTTTATTATAATCTGATGTAATCTAACACATCTGATCTGATCCGGAGATCAGCTAAGGCTCGTGTACACGGTTGTACTTATGTAAGCCTTCGATTTCATGCAACGTGAATCCAACAAAAAACAAAAAATTGTGGCACGCTCCATTGAACTTCATGCGTAGAGCTATTCTACTCAAGAATCATCGCTTCTACTGGAGAATATCTCCATATATATTGGGTTCAATGGAAACTGAGTGGCATTGCATGGAGGCTGTTTGGGTCGTACCATTGCCATAAACACTGATTTGGGTCGGACTGAGACTGAAGCTCGGCCCTGGCACCTGAAAACATATAGACTCGCTTTCTGAGCAGTAAATATAAATTGTGTTGGGCTCCTATAAGTAATGACTGATCAAGGTATTTCTCATTTTCAAAGATTTCAAAATCTTTATATATATATAACGAAAACGAAATATATATATATATATATAACGAGGGACGAAATATACAAAAATGAGAAGGAAAGAATGTAATAGGTTAACCACGCACCCTCCACTCTGCCGAGCAAGGGGGCACCTGACTAAAAGCTTGAATCTCCCATTGATTTCAATGGGGTTTGTCACTCGAGTCGAACTCTTAAGCATTGAAAATTTTTGTGCTTACTCAACACCCGTTGTTATGTTATGGTTGATCACTGTACAGTATATGTTTGCAAGGTGTATACAAGTGTAATTTGTATGTATCTACATTATGTGTGTTATGTATTTATGTGCTGTATGTGATTTTAAGCAGTATGTGTGTTTTATATAGCAGCACTATGTACTGTACTGTCTGTGTGACACGTTATTATGAAGGAGTGTGCTATAGTAGTATTTTCGGCTCATGTGGTATGGCTGAAAAGGGGCTGACTTTCTAGGTTTTGTGTTCATTGTACTGTGTTCATAGCCCTGTCATTTTTTTGTCTGGGTTGTTCATCCTCACCTGCTTAGCTGTATTCTCTGGCAGTCTTGGAGTTAAAACGTCTCTGTACCACAGTTGTTTCCCCCAAAACCACATGTACCGTCATATAGCTGCTTTTGATCCAAGATCTGTCCTGGGGTCCGCTCGGCAGATGATGCAGTTATTGACTTAAAAAACAACTTTTAAACTTGCAGCCCTGTGCCAAACTGGTGTGGCCTAGAGTTTCTGTGCCCTATGTCTGCATTGCCTCTCCCTCCCTCTACAATGCAAACCTAGTTGCACATACACTCTAGGCCACACCAATTTCACACAGGGCTGCAAGTTTAAAAGTTGTTTTTTAGGACAATAAAAGTAGCTATACAATGGTAAAAGTGTTTTAGTGGGGCAGTTTGTGTGTGAAGAGTAACTTTAATACTGCTGCTAGTTGTTGTGTTCTTGCTCAGGTGTTGGTTTGTGAGACTGGGTCAATGAGTTCTGGACCAGACTCCTGGTTCTTTATTAGTGTTTCCCAGTTCCTCAGTTTCTGGCTGGTTATGTTGGAATTTTTTCTGCACAGCGTACTCAGCTCTACTTCTTGGTTTTTACCTCTATTTGTCTCTTAACTTGATTTTGCCTTGTGATTCTGTACTTCTTCTACCTGTCAGTGTATGACCCGAATTTTACGACTTTGCTTGCTTGCAGACCGCCCTGGCTTTCTGTCTGTTTGTGGACCTGGTTTTGCCTTGTGGGATTGCACCTCTGCTACCCGTTAGTGTATGACCTGGAGTTTTGACTATTTCTCATTGTGTTTTGATTGTCCAGTTCATCTTGTGTTACACTTATACAGAGTGGGGTCCTCTGCCAGGTTACCTACTGTCGTTTAGTACAGACTGGGTAAGTACACCCACACGGGTGTGGGTACCAGCTCACTTGTCTATCACTCACACACCTGACGGATTATAACATGTGGTTGACTTCTTCCAAAATCAGTGCGTCCTCAGTTTGTAAATGGTGTTGTAGCTTTGTCCCATTAAAGTCAATGGAGTTGTAATGCCACACACAACCTGAAGACACATGTGGCGCTGTTTCACGATGAAAGGAACAATGTTTTTCTAATCTGGAAGAACCTGTGTAGGTTCTAGTTCTAGGTGTCATTGTGTGTATAAGAGATGGGATGGGGGGATACTTTGGTTCCTAAAAAAAAGTCTCTATAGTTGATTTCACTTACTATACAGTAATACTACATCTAATACTAGATCTGAAGTATCTAGCAGACGTGGAGCCATTCTTTATCATAATGTTTAGTCTCTGCAGAATTACTTAAACGCACAGAAAAGATAAACTGTGGTGTTTTTAAGGTAATTACATCACTTTCCAATACTATATTTGTACACTGGCAATATATCTTAATTAGGAAAAATAACCATTGACCTATATAATGGAAAACAGATCCTATGAGTATACACACAATCAAAGATGATTTAATTGCTAAAGCTGTAATGTACTGTATATTAGGAAATTGTTTGTATTATTTTTTTAATTACAGAAGTCTCCTATGGCTTTCAATTATTGATGAAAATGCAGAAAATATCAGTGTAAATTAAATATTTTGTTTTCTTATTCTTGTCTTACAGGTAAACAGCTTAATTATTTATTTATTTTTTTCCAAATCCTAAATTTTAAATAGAACCCACTAAAAACGTTTAATGTCAGAGAGACATATCAAAAGTTTTCAGAACATGACCGATCAGTGGAGCAAGCGGGGAGATGACCGAGCTGCAACATAGACTTACATTGGAAGCCTGTCCAGGTCATGTGACAGTGTACTTTACACAACTTGTTCTCCTGATTGGTTTCAGTCTGAACATTATTTTACTGTATATCTTATATGCTAGAATAATCATTCTTGGCATTAGTCCTACCAGTTTTAAATGCAATGACCGACTCTTTTTTTCAGTAAGGGTTCCTTAAAATAAGGTGATCTACTATAAACTTTCTTGTCCCCTATCCACGAGGGGCAAGTTCAACCTTCGTAGCCCCCGCAATCTCTAGATTGGCCCCCACCTCCTTTTGTTTTAAATACAGCCATGGGTACGGCACGTGACATGCAGCATTATTAATTCCTATGGAGCCGCTGGCAAAGAGCTAAGTGCTGTACTCGGCTCTCTCCGGCGGCTCCATTCATTCTCTCTGAAGCCGCTGGAGAGAGACGAATACAGCCTCTTAGGAATGAGTAGAGCTACAGATCACATATTGTAGTCATGGCTATATTCAAAACAAAGGAGCCGGGGGCCAATCTGGATATCAGTGGGGGGTACAGAGGTCGGCCCCCCTGCAATCTCTTACTTGACAAGTTAGTTTAAGGTGCACAACCTCTTCAAGTGTTTAGTTTCCCTGTAGCACCACTACAGGGGAAAGAAGAAGTATTGCACACTTCCCAATAAAATACATTTTAATTTGCTGTCTATGTAATGCTCAAACAAACTGGATCCTTAAATCTAGTTAAAGAAGCACTCTGGGTTCAAATCACTAAGCAACAACCACTGGCCTTACTATGACAAGGTGTCCTCCTGATCAACCCAGAGCCCAAGCCAGTGATGGATGATAACGTTCCTGGAGGAGTAGCGGCCATCAGAGGAGGTGAATAAATACCCAAATTTTAGGCAAGTGATGTACAATGTCATAAGAGCCAGGATCTCTGTTTCATGGGATATGACTCTCCTCATCCATCCTGTAAATCAAAGAGAAACTAGCAGCAGGTTAGACAAATCTAAGCTTTTTATCTTCATCCTAAGTGCCGTTTCTGTGCAGTTTGTAGGTAAATCCCTAGGCACCCACCCATGCAGGCCTTCCCATCCCCGGCCCACTCTATGAATGTTCATTAGAAGGTTAGGACCAGGGGGGGCCGATCTGTGCACTGGGCAAGGTAGTCCAGCCCCTAATGCACAAAACCACTTTATTAGCCAAGTGATTTAACTACAAACTGCAAAAAACTTATCGTCATCCTCAGTGCCCTATGTGCAAAAGGGAGAAATCAGCAGGTTAGATTGATCAAGACTCATTTTTCTTTATAATTGGAAGTAGGCTTGAACTGAGGGGCAAGAAATACAGTGGAAATCTTTTGACAGATGTCCCTGCTCCTGCACTCAATTGAATCGCCCAAAAAAATCACAATAGTCACACTAAGTAGATTAGGGAGGAGGGGGATTTAACCCTTAGACGACCCAGGGCGTATAGTTACGCCATGGAAGTCTGTCCCCAGACGACCTAGGGCGTAACTCTACGTCCTGGGTGTTCTTCCGGCTATAAATCGCGCTCCGGAGCGGGGCGCGCTTCATAGCAGGTGGGTGGAGGCTGCAATCAGCAGCCGGGACCTCACCGGTAATGACACGCTGCAGCGATCGCGCTGCCGCGTGTCATTAACTCCTTAAACGCCCGTGGTGTATCCCGATCATTAAAACGGACCACCGACTCAATGAGCAGATCGCCGATAACACTGATCAATGCTATGCCTATGGCATAGCAATGATCAGTGTAAAAATCAAAGTACTGTATGTAAAAGTCCCCCAAAGGGACTTAAAATGTGTAAAAAAAAAAAAGGTAAAAACACTAATACACTACCCCAAAGCTCCTCCCCCAATTGAAATCTCCCCCCCTATCCCATTATATAAATAAAACATATAAAATAAATAAACAAATAAACATATAATATACCGTAGCGTGCGTAATTGTCCGATCTATTAAAATATAATAAACGTCATTGCGAATGGTGAACGGCGTAGACGAAAAGAGGGAAAAAAGTTCACGGAGTACCGATTTAATGTTACATTATATATAAAAAAAATTTATAAAAAGTGATCAAAACGTCCGATCTTCACAAATATGGTATTAATTAAAACTAGAGATCATGGCGGAAAAAATGACACCCCATACAGCCCTGTATGTGAAAAAATAAAACTGTTATAAGCGTCACAATAGGCCCATTTTATTAATAATTAATTGCCAAAAAAAAAAGGATTTCATTTAAAAAAATATATATAACATTAGAGAATCTGTGTAACCTGCATATGGTTGTGTTCGGGCTGACCTATAGAATAATTGTATCATGTTGCTTTTACCATATAGTGCATTACGTAGACACAGGAACCCCCCAAACGTTACCATATTGCATTCTTTTTTACGATTTCACCTATTTATATCTTCATAAATAATATATTTGGGATTCCATCATACATGTTATGGTAAAATGAATGACGCCATTACAAAGTACAACTATTCCTGTAAAAAACATGGCTTACATGGCTTGTAGATAGAAAACTGAGAGTGCTAGAGCTCTTAGAAGGGGAGGAGGGGAAAACGAAAACACTAAGATCAAAATTTGCCCGGTCCACTGGGTCATTTTGGGCCTGGTCCTCAAAGGGTTAAACCAAAATTGATTGTAAACAAATTAATTTGCTTGGTTCTACTGATCAAAGATAAATTCTGTTTAGATGGATTCCATCCCTGTCTCCAGTAGTGCTATTTCTCTTCCACCTTAAAGCTATGTTCACACAACGTAAGTTTCTTACTAATCAACAGCCGTGATTAGTGCGGAACTTACGTTGTGCTGAAGGCTGAGGGAATCCCCGCCAGAGTGTATACACATAGTATACACTCCAGCCGGGATTCCTAGCGACGCCGTCCGTCAGTTTTCTGCAGCCGCTATTCAATGAATAGCGGCCGCAGAAAACTCTGTCAGTGCACACTATGGAGCGTGCGGCTCTGGCCAAACGCTCCATAGTGTGCAGTGGGGGGTTCTGATGTGGGCATGCACGGATGCGCCCGCATCAGAACTCAGCGGCGCTAAAGATCGTCCGGCTGATCTTTTTTGTGACGGACGGTCTCACGAAACGGCCGGTCTCACTCATACAACATGTGAACATGGCCTTATAGTATAACTTACTGTAGGTCATGATAACTTGGTCTGCAGGTTTAAAGACCCTGATGACCTCATTAGAGCTGTACAGAGGTGATGTTATAGCTATAGTAATACAACATAGCTGGGGAGAGAAGAGCAGGACTGAGACGAAAACCAACACCTTGTGACTAACTCCCAAACAGTACTATGGGCAGGAGGTAAGACCTGGAACTAGAAAGTAAGATGAATAACAATAATATTGATACATAAATTTACATTCCATATGAGTTAACTTTGGAGAGAACAAACGCTAAACCGATGTTAATGTTAGCGGGTTGTTGTTATTTTGTAAACAATGTTTAATTTATCTCCAAACAATAAGCAGATCGACCCAGGATTCCATTCAAGACACAAGCGACTGAGAAGTTTACATGACCGAGTCTGAATTATTATACCGCCCACAGTCCGAAATATAACAAGTATTTCTTTTATGGAAAAAAAAAAGATCACTAGCGTAAACCGGCTTGGACGGTTACCAACCGCGGAGGATTTGAGTTTTTGAGCTCTGTTCAAAGGGTACATCATGGTGTCTTGCCAGGATATTTCACCAGACAAAAAAAAATAATGCCAGCCATAGAGTTTGTTAATCAGATGCCAATGCCTCTTAAAACGAGACGTATTTGGAAGCTTTTCTAACATTGTAATGTCTGCAGGATAGTCAGTTATCCATATCAAAGAGTTTATTATTCAAGTAGACTTTGGGATAATTGCCAGGGTTCCACTGGGCAAGAAGCTGAATAATACATAAAGCCACCGAATGTATCAGACTTTTATAAATTGCAAATTTATTTAAGTTTTTTTTTTTTTTTTTTTTACCTTAAAAGAAGCAAAAAGCTGAAAACCGAGGCTTTGTTCACATAGGAAATTTCACTGACCTTCTGATGCCTGGAATCCTATCTAAAAAAGAGTCATTTATTGATTCCCTGTACCATAGACAACATCAGGGAGTGTTAGTCAGGAGATGACAAGGCTGCCATATTCACTGACAGTAAGTATATTACACTAAGCCAGTGCATGCTGGGAGGAAGAGCTGAAGCCAACTTGGGTGAAAAGCAGAATATGAGAGAAAGTCTGCAATTTATGAGCGGGTAATAAAGTTTTATATGATTTGAATCAGTTGAGATATTTTCTATCCAAAGCATTACTTATTGGTAATTTTTATTGCGAATACGCATGGATTTTGTACGTCACATTAAGCACCGAGCAGGTTTACAGAACATTCAAACGTTCCGTTGCTCCATCCGCAATCACTGACAAATTTAGCACCCATTGATTATTTTTTTTTTTTAAATTTTATTCATTTTTATGATTAAAATCATAGTCACAACAAACTTTGCATACTTTTGTTATTGATGCTGCTACATTAATTGCCAAAAAAACTGACTCCCCCCCCCCCCCCCCCCCCCCAACGCACGGAAGGGACAAAAAAAAGTATAGCTCACAAAACCATCAAGACAATCAGGAGTTTTTTCATCTTCTATCCTATCACAATAGTCTAAAGGGGTTATATAGACATAGAAAAACATAGATGCTTTCTTCTAGAAACAGCACGACTCAGTTAGCAACTCGATTCTATGCTGAGCAAATCAGCGGCTGAAACCGTTTCCTTTCCCCTCCCACTTATTGTCTGAGCGGCAATAGTGAAGATAGACTGGAGCAGGGGCACCTGGTAAATGCTTAACTTTCCTATTGTTTTTAGAAGAATTTGTTACTTAAGTCTAGCACTCGAACGTTTTAGTCCTCGCTCAACCATAGTCATAACATATGACTAGAATAGGTGCACTGTCCCGCAAAGAATCTCTAAGGGTCCTGTGGTTAGGTGATATTTGCTATAGTATATCTGACTTTTATGATGTGCCTTTGAAATTTGTAGTGTTTAAGGCTATGTTCACACAACGTAAGTTCCGCAGTAATCACAGCCGTTGTTACAATGGCCGTGATTTCTGCGGTACTTACGTAGTGCTGCAGGCTGAGGGAATCCTGGCCGGAGTGTACACACATTGTATACACTCCGGCCAGGATCCTTAGCCGTGCCGCGAGAAACTGACATGTCAGTTTTCTGCAGCCACCATTCAATGAATAGCGGCTGCAGAAACTCCTGTCAGTGCACACTATGGAGCGTGCGGCTCCGGACGCACACTCCATTGTGTGCAGTGGAGAGTTCTGATGCAGGTGCGCACGGATGCGCCCGCATCAGAACTCAGCGGTGCTAAAGATCATCTGGATGATCTTTTCTGAGACTGCCCGTCACGGAACGGCCGGTCTCATACAGCGTCTCAACATAACCTTATACTGATATGTGCTGTTCTCATAACGTATTATACTGCTATGCCTTTAGAACTGTGATGAACCAAGCAGGGCTGAGAGCATTATGAGGGTCACATACACACATACAACGAAGATTCTTCTCTTCTGCTCCAGCCTCTCTTCTGGGAAGTTTGGTAAGTCTGGTGGAGCCTCTCTGTGGAGAGTTGTGCAGTGCAACCTCTCTCTATGTGAGTGGAGGGTAAACCAGCCTGGGGTATAGTCAGCCCCTGCTAAGAATTCTATGCAGGATGTTATCCTAACCTTATCCTTATCTGAGTGCGGGAGAAGATGAGAGGAGACGTTCAGAATTTGTGGTGATACAGAGGCAATGGGCCAAATAGATCTCTGCAGCAACTCTGCAGTTGTCAGGATGAGTCATCCCGATGGTCCAGACTGAATGGAGAAGAAAATGATAGAAATACCACTGCTTTCCCACAACATTACAGCTAATAAATATCAAACTGTTAGTGGTTGGGAATAATCATTAAAAATTGGCAAAACTCCTGAAAAAGTGACGATGAAAAGTTTCCTATATACTGTAGTTCTCACTGATATCATTGATCTGTTTTGTAAAGTATTGAGCTGGAATGTAATATGTTACTGTCTGTTGCTGTCATTTGGCCAACAGTGATACAGCTGCAGGTAACCAGTATGAAGAACTATCTACAGATTGATTTATCATGAAAAGTGTCCATACTAGAGATGAGCGCAACTTAAGCATACCATAGGCTTTATCCATGTTTTCCCAGACTCCCCGGCTGCATCCAACTTCTTCAGTCACAGGTAATCAAATTAGGGATGGTCCAAACCTGGTTCGGTTCGGGTTCCTACGAACCCGAACTCTCGGCAATGATTCCCGCTGTCTGCCTGCACCGTGGAGAGGGTGGATACAGCGGGAGGACCGCCTGGAAAACTGGGATACAGCCATAGCGATAGGCTGTATCCCAGTTTTCCAGGCGGTCCTCCCGCTGTACCCACCCGATGCACAGAGCGGGCAGACAGCGGGAATCATTGCTGAGAGCTCAGGCAACCGAACCTTGGCAGGTTTGGACCATCCCTAAATCAAATGCCAAACGATCAGATTCGAGTATGCTCATATCAAGTACAAGGTGTACAAGGTGTATAGGGGCCTCACAACTTTCTAGCAACAGGGTAGATGATTATCGATCACAGAGAGAGAACAAAGGGGTTATGACCTCTGAAATTCAAAGTATCGCAGAGGGGGGTACATCTAAAATATAACTTTTAATAAATGCATTTAAAACATAAAATCTTCCCTCAAAACATACAATGATGGTTAACCTGGACCTAAAAATGGCGTGTAACTCCTGCAATAGGGAAACCACTAAAATAAACCATGCACCAGTGCAGCCTTGCAATAGATATAGAACAGTTATGCTTACCTGATCATGATATATCTGTTGCTTGGTGTTCCTATTACAATTCTGCGATGCAGGACTAAAGCCCAAACTCCACTTAATTCTGTAAACAGGAGAGAAATGATAACCTTATTACGCCCTGGGGTGACAGTAGGCCGGCTCTCCTTGCTCGCACAGGGTGTAGACGGGGCACCCGTTCTAACAAGGATGTCCCCTACCCCAAACTACCCCTTGAAGTTTACCCGATTATACAACAAATCACATAAGACCCTTACAAATAGTCCCGCTCTGAGGAGTGGACTATTTGTAAGGGTATTCTGTAATATGGTGTATGGATTTCTGGTAACTTCAGCTTTGTTTTACAGCATGATATCGACTAAAATTGCATGTATATTGCAAAGTTGCTTTATTTCACATCTACTGTTGATTTAGATTTTGAAAGTTATAATGACAGGTACACTTTAACTTATCTCATAGAAAGGTAAGACTGGACACAACTGTATGAGCACATAATCATAATAACTATAATCCAGGATTGGTAACCAGGGTCACAGGACTAGTTCACCAATCACATCTAGAATTAGAAACAGAGAATATAACTATATCATATCCTCGGGAGTCAGCTTCATCATGTTATAATAGCTGACAAAAATAGGCGATGAATCATTACGGGACACTATTGCTTCTCGTACATTGTGACAGTATTTTCTCTCAGCCTATATCATATTATTAAACTTATTGTCAGAACATTATCAGTTCATATCAGCTCAGTCATTTTCTATTAATTTTGGATTAAAAATGTTCCCCTACTTCACTTATACTTTCTGGAGAAATGATTCTGTCGGCTGGTATGAATGGTATCATAATTGTAGATTCCACTTTTGTCATCTGACATCAATCTAATGTAATAAGATCATCAATATAAAGCCATATAGTCTTTGCCCGTGCCATATCTTCTGTTTTGCTGTGTGATGTTTTCTCATTGCTATATTAATAATGTTATGGAAGGAAAATCCTTTGTTCTGGCTTCCTCCCGAACAAATTTTCCCTCCACGAGTATGGAATAAATTTGTAGGTGTTTTGCCGACAACAATTCTCAGGATAGGTGATGGCTAGAGATGAGCCAATCTCGAGAATGCTCAAGTTTGTCCGAACAGCAGCATTTGATGACCGGTGGCTGCAGAAGTTGGATGAAGCCCTAGGGCCACACACATGGGTTCGGACAAACTCAAGCATGGGTGGGTGATTAGTGTCCAACTACTGTGACCTAAGGGATCATGAGAATGGGATCCCTTATCCCTATTATGGAATGAACTGGCATGCAAACCAGCACACAGCCAGTCTATGGGCCTGACAAAAATAGCAAAGTACTGTTCTTAGCTATGTTTCGTATTCCCATAGGATGTGAATAGACCAACGGTCTGTTTAAGTGCAAGGACAGGGTTCCCCTATTCTAATGATTAGTGAGGGTCCTAGCAGTTGGACTTTCACCTATCAAACACCAATCGCCCATTCTGTTGATAGGTAAAGAATTTTCTTCAAAGAAAATACACTTTTAGGCCACATTCAGATGCTGTAAGACAGCGGCCGTTCTGTAACACGGCCGTGTCACTGAACGGCCGCTCTCTGTGAAGTTCAGCCTGTACAGTACTGCAGTGCACTTCTTTTGAATTGGAATACGTGCACATTCGGTTGTTCCCACGTTCTAATTAACCATAGCAGACACTGTACTTTACATTTCTGTACTTTACATTGTCTGCACAGTCAATATCAGTTTTCTGTGCGGCCGCCTGGAATACCGGCCGGAGTGAATATAGTGTGTATACACTTTGGCCAGGATTTCATAGGAAACAATGTGAATTTGCCCTTTCGATAAATAGCAGCCGGTGTCGCAATCTGCACCAATGGCCGTTATTTATTGAAAATAAACACAAACCTGTGTTTCAAGAATTCATGACCGTCTATAGGATTCTCATACTTCTTTTTAATGCATAGACATTTTCAGAAACTCCATCGCCATGAGGATACTGTATGATCTGATCACCTTGGATGTAGGTTCGGCTTTAGTTTTCTCTTTAGGATTTATACGACCCTAAACCAAACTCTCTCTTAAATTTTTTTCCCTTCTGTATATTTTGTTCTATACTGTACCAATGGATCTGTTTTATTATACAATGCTACTTTTTTTTTTACATTGAGAAGACATGTTCCTATTTATCGTTACAGAACTCCTCAGTTCCCGATGTATCAGATATGTCAGTAGCTCTTACTCTATTACATTTATCCCAGTTCAGAATCTCTATGATCGCTAAACGTTTTCGATATTTTTTTATACTTTATGTTACTTTTAAACATTTCAAAATCAAAGCAATATCCCGAGCGGCTCCAACCGATGCTCCTTTTACTCTCCAGCTGTCCATTTACCTTCCTGAAGTTCTTCTTTCCCACTATAGCAGGTCATTTATCACACAGAGTAAATTCTCCCCGCCAATAGTTGCTCTCACCCCTGCAGGTAAGTGCTGTTTCCTTTTTGATTATTTGGTGATATAGGAATTCACCGGCCCTTGTAAACTATGTCAAAACTACATCTCAAGACGGCGATTTCCCATCAGGATTTAATATTTTGTTAGAAAGTTTTATAAAGATTGTAGTGTGTGGAATTTATGTCTCTGTGGTTTAATGGACAGCTTGTAGAGGTGAAGATTTATGTGGCCTCAAATTTTTGGTCTGGTCTTTCACCACTCATCATATAAAATATTGAACCACTATCTTCTGGTATCTTTCTCTCCTCTTTTAACATGCTGATATGACCTTATTACTGGAAAAATAGGACCGATCCAATGCTGACCCATCCACACATGTAAATTCCAGGAAAGATTTCTGTCTGGAGAAGTTGAAATAATGAACCCTTGGATTAAAAATTGGTCTAAGAGCACTTTGCAAGAGAAGCTAATAATTTTAACAAATTGTAACTTAGTAAATGAGAAAGATTTGCTAATACGAGCGCCATGCGTACCCATCCTGACACTGTACTGGTTAGAAAACCCCCTCATTTTAACCCACTGCTACCTGATCAACTCTGCCAGTGATCAGATACCTTCCAGCTCTCCTCCAGTGCCTGTCTGCTTCAGGGACCCTGTACAACTGTGGAGATCCTCCTGTGGAAGCGAGCAGCTCAGCCTTATCTCCTCTTCCTGCTGCTAGAGGACTGAGTGTGAGTGAGGCGGTGGCACTCTCCTAGCCCAGTGTTCAGGCAGCCTAGATGTAGCCAAGGCAGTGAGTGATTCATCCCCCCAGGGTCTTGTCCGGACGTCTCCCGCCACTGCTACCTATGTGTTGCCACCATCTTACCTAATGGTGTATGACCACTGTTCCCCCTGACTGCTGTTCACCTAGGGACCTGTATGTGGAGGGAGAGTTAACTGATTAACCCCTTCTTTACTGATACAGTGCCCTATATTGATACAGAACACCTTACTCACCTTATTTTTGGGTTGTGAAAGGAATTGTCTGCACCAAATATTTGGATTACAAGCATGTTCCCGGAACAAATTAGGCTCGCAATCCAAGGTTTCACTGTACTTACCTTGTTCCCCAACGTTTCATTTACAGCTCTGGAACCTTTCCGCCGGCTCACAGGTTCGTCCATGGGCATGTACTATGTTGCGACTGCTGCAGGTGGAGGACAACACGGCTGCATGAGGTGCCCAATGGCTCCACAATGTTGATGATGTTTCGGCAACGTCATGTGGCTTTTCCCCTCTTCCCAAACTATCCCCTTTTCTTCTGATTTCTACATTCTGCAAATCAACGGACACTAACAACGTCCATTTTTGGTTCTTTTCCAGACAAACCTGGTTGGATTCTGTTACTACAACACTGACTATGAAGATGCCTTGGGTTGCCTTTGGATGGGGGGATTAAGTCTATTGTATCCCTGTGTTCCCTGTGGGCTAAATGTTAGGAGATGTGCTATAGACATTGGGGGAGATTTATCAAACATGGTGTAAAGTGAAACTGGCTCAGTTGCCCCTAGCAACCAATCAGATTCCACCTTTCATTTTCCAAAGAGTCTGTGAGGAATGAAAAGTGGAATCTGATAGGTTGCTAGGGGCAACTGAGCCAGTCTCACTTTACACCATGTTTGATAAATCTCCCCCATGGTGTAAAGGGACACTGACTCAGTTGCCCCTAGCAACCAATCAGATTCCACTTCTCATTCCTCACAGACTCTTTGGAAAATGAAAGGTGGAATCTGATTGGTTGCTAGGGGCAACTGAGCCAGTCTCACTTTACACCATGTTTGATAAATCTCCCCCATTGTTGCTTCAGTTAAAGGGAATGTGTCACCTAAATTTTCTTTTAGAGTCAGATACAAAACTTGTTCTTTTATTCTTATCTAAATTAGAATAAAAGATATAAGTATACGGCTTCAACCAGATGTGCATTCTAACAACCAGCACTATATAATGATGTTCTATCGTAACTCATGGGAGCACGGCGCTTTTAGATGTTGCTAGATGTCAGCTCTGAAGACGCCTCATGTCTGAAGAGACTCAATAAATACTAGAACGGCTCATCAATGAACTGGTTAAACAAATTGCTTTTTCAACTGTTTCACTTATCTGCCTTCTCCCCAGACGGACAAATCCATAAAGTTGTCCAACAGCGAATAGGAGGTAATTGATAATCTATTGACGCCGATATACAAAGTTTACGTTTGTCCTAGAATATTTTAAAGGAGTTCTTCAACCATAGGTCAAATTGTGAAGCATTTACAACCTAAAAGGGACAATTAAACCTTGAAAAGGAATACGTGTATAGATACGCCGATGAGAATTTTAAAGGGGTACTTCGGAAAAAAATAATAGTTTTTGTCAGAAACTTTTAAATTGTTTCTATTTAAAAATAGCGAGCCTGCTGTATGTCCTGCAGGAAGTAGGATATTCTTTGCTCTCTGCTGCCACCTCTCTCCATGCCAGGAACTGTCCAGAGTAGTAGCAAACCTCATAGATAAACCTCTCCTGCTCTGGACAGTTCCTGACATGGACAGAGATGGCAGCAGAGAGCGCAGTGTAAGACTGGAGAGAATACACCACTTCCTGCAGGACATACAGCAGCTTATAAGTACTGGAGACTGAAGAATATTAAATAGAAGTATATTACAAATCTATATAACTTTTTAACAGTTAATCTTAAACTTTTCTCCGAAGTACAGCTTTAACATTGCCCCTGTAGCAGATTAGATGGGAATTTGCTACTGTTCAGGACAGTTCCTGACAGCAGATACTGGAAAGAATACACTGCGTCTTGCAGGACATACAGCAGCTGATAAGAACTGGAAGGCATTTTTAAATAAAACTCATTAACAAATCTGTATAACTTTCTGACACCAAAACAATTCTTTTCCAACAGACTACCCCTTTAATTTCCGTTTAAGGAAGTTCAAGTTGAGCTGTTTTCCAGGGCAGCCCCTCCCCCACCCTCCATCTTTTCTCCCTCCGCATTGTTCTGTCTCAATGGTTGCAGGTATAATACCTTGTTACAGAGAAAAATGTCCAGGCGAACAGGACACATATTGAATGATAGATGACATGTCATCCCGAGCGGCACAGTTCTCCCGCTTTACGCCTTTTTGATATATACATTGGAGCCCATTTTTGAAAACCAAATGACACTTTTTGTTGTTTTTTACAGCATGCTAAATGGAGTTCAATTTTTCATGCAATCTGTCGACGACCCGTGTAAGCATCATATTGTGAGATGAGGAGATGTGTCACCATTCCGCTTATACAAGATGTCAGCGGCCAATGGTAACATATTGTTACTTCTAGCTATGAAGTGTAAACTTCTGCCGGGTTTGTTGCCGTGTTTTACAAGGTAATAAAGTGGGAAGACTCGCTCTCTGATTGTTCTAAGCAGAAAATATGGACTAGGTCACAAACATCAGGCTACGGAGAACAGATAAAGAACATTCCGTTTAATAGTTGCGTCATATAGTGCCAAGAAATTAGGGCTATAGCACTTTAATATTACTGGTGCTTACAATGATATAGGAAGTCTTATAATGGAATAGAACATGTACTGCTTTTAAAGGGCCCATAATATATTAGAGAAAATTCAGCCCAAACTGCTGATTTCAGTGAAGCTAATGCACTGTGCAATGTGTAACATAGTAATATAGTTAATAAGGTTGGAAGAAGACAAGAGTTCATCAAGTTTAACCTACAGAAACCCTACTGTGTTGATCCAGAGGAAGGCAAAATTGTATTTATATAATGAATCAGCCATGACAATATCATGTGGCAGAGAGTTCCATTGTCTGACTGCTCTTAAAGTAAAGAATCCGCGTATGTGCTGATGGTGAAATCTTCTTTCCTCTAGATGTAGAGGATGCTCTCCTGGTTACAGACCTAGGAGTGAAAATATCACATATATTTGTACATTGTGATTAGATTGACCCTAAGATGTCTTTTCCAGGGGCATAACTACCACTGTAGCAGCCATAGTGGCTGCTATGGGGCCCACCACATCTGGGAGCCCTGTTGCCTGCTCCTCCAGTACACTGGGCTCCCTGAGCTGTCATCATTTGGAGCACCAGGTGGCCAAGCAGGTATTCAGGGTTCTGCAAATGTCCCTTTAACTGCAAGAACCCCTGACGAGTGCTTGCAGTTACGACTAGACTTGACAGCTAAGGCTAGGTTCACACTGCGTTTTCAGCATCCGTTTAACGCATCAGTTTTTTGCAAAAAACGCATGAAAAACGGATCGCAAAAAACGGATTCATTTGTGTGCATCCGTTTTTCCTTTGACTTCCATTATAAAAAAAAACGGATCCGTTTTTTTTGGCGGACCAAAACGGACCAAAAAACGTTGCTGACCCTATTTTTCTGGACGTTAAAAAAAAACGGATCCGTTAAACGGATGCTGAAAACGCAGTGTGAACCTAGCCTTAGTGTTCAGTCGATAAGGGGTGAGGGGGCAATCAAAAGTTTGCTATGAAGCCCAGATTCTTCTAGTTACACCCCTGGTCTTTTCTCTAAACTAAATTACCCCAAGCTTGATAACCTGTCTTGATACTGTAATCCCCCTCCCTGTGCCCTTAATGACCTTTGTCGCCCTTCTCTGCACCTGCTCCAGTTTACCTGTATCCTTCTTATATACTGGTGCCCACAACAGTACACAGTCAGGAAGCGTATAGTAAAATACGGACATGGAGAGAAAGGAGCTGCTGCCCATCACACCTATGGCTGACACTAATGCCTCTCGGCTACATTTAAAAACCAACGCCAGGATGTGGCATATAATTTGATCAAACCATACTGCCCCATGTACTACGTGTAGATCCCCTGACTCCACACTGTGTGGGTCAACGACCACCAACCCCGCAAAGAGAGTGCAAGCAGGGAAGGGAGGCCATAGAATGGCCCTGAAACCTCAACGTCACAGGACCAAACCCCAAGGGCCCCCCCAAACCCAACAGGCGCCGCCGGCGGAGAAAGCTGCAACCAACCAACACAAGTGTGAACATGGTCTTACTATTCACTATTGCTCCTGCAGGTAGAATGGAAAGAATAGGAGGTACTTACCATGTGTGCACAGGTGCTTCATGCTGATTGGGGTCACATGGTTCCCTGCTTGTGCACGCTCTGTGGGGTTTGCGTCCACTGACCAGCTTAGTGTTGTTTGGTTAGGGACTCATGTGTATTAAAGACCTGCACGTGGTACATGAGGCAATATGGTTTGATCAAATTATATACAGTACTAACTTCTGATGTTGGTTTTTTAATGTAGCCAAACAAGCTTTCATGTCAACCATGGGTGTGATATGCAGCCATGTCTGTCCTTTAGATTTGAGGAAGTGTATAGTGACTTTGTCTGTGTCCTGATGGAAAATGTTGGGGAGGCATTTGTTCCTAGAAATAAGCCACTGACAGATGTGTCAGGATGTGCCCTTCCCTCTTCTCCCTATCATAAAATATATGCATGCTTGTAGTGTGCTGTACATTTGCTGGGCTGGATGAGCGCCCAGGTGAGGGCCAATGTATACTGTTCTGTAATCATTGTCGCTCAGGCCACAGTTAGCATGGTGCGTTAGGCCAATATGATAGTTTGTCATGCCAACAGTGTGCCATGTGGCCAATGAAGTTTGTGGCCAATGCAACCGTACGTTACCTAAAGATATCAGTAATGATAACTGTGCCTGCCCTATTATCTCCCATTGTAATCTACAGTTGGGTCACATAATCTCATGGTGACCCCCTGGTACACAACACGTTTCTGTACCCAGAATGGGATCATCACCTAAGCTAGAACTTCCTATATTAGGAAGCTGAATGGACTGTTCCACACAAGGATTCCTCAGGTGGGGGGGGGGGGGGGGGACAGAAACTCCTATGACCGTTACTAATAATGATGATTATACAACTCCTGTCGCACAGTTATAATGGATGTAATGATAGCTCTGTCACCATGGATGTATACCTAATCAACAGAAAGCAGAGCGCCACCTAAAAGTGAAGATGGTGGCTGATCAGAGGTGAAATGACCCATATAATGAAGAGTATGAAATGTATGAATACAGTAGAGCTGCGATAAAACAGATGACACCTCAGTTCAGTTCAGCAGGTTTGTCGAACGCCGGGCTCATCCCAGCCGAACCATAAAAAAAAAAAAGCATTAAAATTAAACAATTGCAGGAGTTTAACTCTTTTAGTGCAGTTAAGCAAGTTCACTCATCAATACTTACCTGTCCATGCTCCCCCTATGTTCTTCTTCTCCAGTCCTCAGTGTCCCCTGCAGTTTGCTCAGCCAATCACTGGCTAAGACAGGACAGTGCCGCGGCCTGTGTTTTTCTGAGTGGGCTGTCACTCCAGACAATCACTTTCCCGTCTTAGTCAGTGATTGGCTAAGTGGGCTGGAGACACCGGAGACCCATAGGAGAACACCAGGGGTGTGTAGAGAAGGAAACTGTCAGTGTCCGAGCTGCGCTCTCTGCCACCCTTTCCACTGCAGTGTGCGGCCGGCCCTCTGACAGTGCCAACAGCGTCCCTGGCGACCGGCCCGGCCAGTTGCTTGGGGCGCGCTGATGGCGTCCCTAGCAGCCGGCCAGGTTGCTGAGGGGCGTGTCGGCTGTTTCTAGTTGTCTGCTGCAGCCGGGGCTTCCCTGCTTCCCTGGCTGAGTGGCACAGCTGTGTAATCAAAGAGAGATTGACAGTTAACACTGCCAATCAGATTGTCCTGTTGTCCTGGGATTAGGAACCCAGCCACTATAAGTATCATCCCCTATCCCAGTACTTTGTCTGCTAGCCTCACTTGTGAGAGTTTCCTTGACCTAGCATTTGTCCCGACTGTGAGTTTGGTTATTAGATTTCGGCTTGGACTTTGACTATTCTCTGGATCCCGTTTTTGTACTTCGCTCACCGGCTGTTTCTGACTCGGACCTCTGACCATCGCTTTTTGTGTTTGTTCATCTGGTCTTTGTTTATGTGTCGTACTTTGCCTAAGTTAGGGAACGCCGCCAAGTTGTCCGCTGTCGCATAGGGCAGTCAGGCAAAGTAGGCAGGGACAGCTGGGGTAGGTGCCAGGGCTAGGGCAGGACTTGTCTAGTGTCTTCCTGTCCCAACCCTGACAGAAGCATACCCTTTTGTTTGTTTTTTATCTGTATTAAATTGTGCACCTGCCATTTTTATGAACTCATTATAAACTTTGCAAAAAGTTTGGTTCGGAAGTTCGCAACGAATTTCAGTTAATAAGATTAAGTTCACTGATCTCTACTTTTAACATTAAGCAAATCACAAAGCATCCTTGTGCCAGTACTCCCAGCAGTATCAACAGTAATCTGTGGGGAAAACTGTCAGTAAGTGTTCAGTGTCTCTGTAGCACAAACATAGGGGGAATTAGAGAGGTTGTCTTCTACACTATCAACAGGATAGGGGAAAAATAAGAGATTACGGGGGCGGGGGGGGGGGGGGTCAAACCTGCGTACCCTCCACCAATATCCATATCGGGCCTCAGCTTATGTGAAATGAACAGAGCTGCGAATACAGCACGGGAGCTGTGGCTCTATTCATTCCTATGGAGGTGCCGGAGAGAGCTGAGTACAGTGCTCCTCCGGCTTGCTCAGCTCTTTCCGGCAGCTCCATAGAAATGAATAGAGCTTCAGGTAACTGCTGCACCCGTGGTTCTATTTATAATACAGAAGTCGGGTTCTAATACAGAGATCAGCGGTGGTGGGGGTGGTGGTGGTGGTGGTGGGGGGGGGGTACGGAGGTCAGACCCCCCATGATCTCTTTCCCCTATCTGAGGCTTTCCTTTTGTAACCTATCTGGTGTGGGAAATGCAGAAGACGCAACCAAAAATATATTTTTTTAAAACCATTATAAAAGCAACTAAAATCAAGGATACAAGTTCTTTTACGAGCTAAGCAAACAATTTACACAGTTTTCTGCAAACACATTACATCATCCGTTCTAATGTACCATAAACGTTGCAATACCCATTTGTCTTGGTGTAACAGCCCCCATGGCTACCAAATCATTTTGGGATGGATTCAATTCATGTAAATCATCAGAAACAATTAACACTGGTGATTAATTCAATGCCAGAAGCCAATTCACTTATCATTCAACTTTTTCAAACACTTATTAAATTGTATTGAGAACGTGGGATTTGTTTATAATATGTTAAAAATGAGCAACTTCAAAGTCGGGCAGATGTTAATTAACTCTTATTGTACAGCCGTAACCTGCATTACTGCTTGCTTTGGGTTTCATTAAAATGTGTAGCGTCTAGATCAAAAAGAAGCTGTCATTTTATACGGTTTGGGGGATTATTTCTAAATTACTATGACACTTAAAGTGATAGTATGTAAAATATTGGGAGCAGTCTAAGCCCCGAAAGTCAAAATCTGTTGAATCCATCTGATATTTACTCAACATGACTGATTATAAGTTGTCCTAAAACACCATAGGGCACCAGACCCAAAGTTTTAGTCAAGTGTTTCACGTCAAATAGCTTAGAAACATTATGAGGCTGGTGTGCTCAGTTCTATGTTCTGGAGTTTTGAATATTCCATGTGATATACCTGTCTAAAGAAATGGCTCTCACACCAAAGTGGTGTCCCTTAAAGTGTTTCACTCCCTCTAAGAGTCATAGAACATTGACTGCATACATTGGAAAGACTGCATACATTGGACAGATCGATATAGGTCAAAGGGATACCAGTTCTCATTGTTGAGAGTCTGACATACATGTGAAGACTTAAAGGGGAACAATCAGCAAATTAGACTAATCTAACCTGCTGATAGCCCCCTAATGTGCATGGGGAGCTGAGGAGGAAGGTATGTCTCTTACCTTCTTCCTCTGTGCCGTTCCATGTAGTTAAATACATGACCCAGAGCACCTTTAGAAGCACTGCCCCCCCTACCCACCCCACCCCACCCCACCCCATCCGGACTGTCCAATCCATTGATTATCAATAGAAGGAAGGGGCCGGATCAGCATGATGGGGGCGGGGCAGTGCTCCTAATGGAGCTCCTGGCAGTAGATTCAACTACTAACTGCATGGGAATGGTGCTGAGGAGGAAGGTAATAGACATACCTTCCTCCTCGGCACCCTGTGCCCATAAGGGGGCTATATGTGGGTTAAAATTGTGTAACCTGCTGATAGTTCCCATTTAATGTCCATTCCTGCTCCACTGAGGATTCTGGGAATAAATAATATGCAAATAGCTCTCACACCACTTAGCCAAAGTGGTATCTTTTCAAGTCAGTTTTTCACTCCATGTAGGAGTCTTAGAAAATTTACTGGGGATGTAAGCCCATAAATGTGGCATAGAAACAGGTGCCAAGCTGATAAAACATTATGTATTAGGGGGAGGCCCAATTTCACAAATAAATAGAGATGAATGAGCTTTGGGGGATTGGCTCAGAAAAGTCTCTCAAATTTCACTATGGTTTAACAACCGATTCAGATTCTTATGTTATAGTCATTGTTTACCTTATTATTCAGATAGCATTTGCTGGCTTTGGCCTGGCCCTGGTTAGTGAATGTTAACTGACTAGCAAGAGGTACTGTACAGTGTCAGCTTCACTGCTCTATGTACATGAACAGGGACATCTACTTCTGACAGGAGTCCCTGCTCCCGTATGCAGTTTTCAAGGTGTCGTAAATTAGTAAAGTAAATACAGGAGCAGGAACACCTGTTGTGTCTCTGCTCATGTAGTTCCTTAGTATTAAGCCATACGTTTTGCTGTAGGCACTGTGACAAAACATACACTGGATGAAAATTGATGTAGAAGACCTTGAAGTTATCCAAAGATCAGTGGAACACTAAGCAGCGATAACAGGAAAGAAAGGATATTGTCTGCTTTTTTGCCTGCCTGCTAGCACTGCTTCACGTTCCACTCATCTTTGGGCAAATCCAAGGTCTTTTACACCGATTTTCATCTTCTTTTCTTGTCACTGGTTCCAGACCATGGTTTACTTTGGGAACTTGGCAGGTGAGTGAATCCATCACACTTTCCTTGTACCGCAATTGTTAAGATTTTACCCTATGGTGCCTTTTTTATTCTTTTAGCCATACACTATTAGGTCTGGTTCACACAGCTTAAGACACCGGCCGTTCTGTGACCCAGCTGTGTCACAGAAAGGCTGGTGTCAGTGAAGATCAACGTGGCTGGTACTGCAGTAGTGGCCGGATGAACTTAATTTATGTTGAATTGGGATTCTGGTGCACCCGTGTGCGCCCGCATCCCAATTCATCATTGCACAATGGAGAGTGCGGCTGGAGCTGATAGCCCCTTATAGCACCCAGGGCACAGAGGAGGGAGGTATGTGTGCTACCTCTCTCCTCTGTGCTGCTCCTGTGCTGTTAGTTGGAGTAATCTTCACTCCGGTGCACTGTTGGGAGCACAGTCGCCTCATCCGGCTTGCCACTTCTAATGATAATGAATGGAGTGGATGGGCAGGATGACGTGGCAGTGCTCCAACAGTGCACCGGAGCAAATATTACTCCAATTAACAGCACAGAGGAGGAAGGTAACACACATACCTTCCTCCTCAGCATCCCGGGCACTATAAGGGACTATCAGTAGGTTAGAGTTGTGTAACCTGCTAATAGTTCCCCTTTAAAGATGACACAGGTAAAATAAAACCCAACCCAACACATTTGCCTTCGAGATCCGCAAACAGTTGGAATTGAAATGTGAATAATTAAATATGTATGGCGGCTGTTAGAATTAATACTTAAGTACAAGCGCCTTGCGTTACATGAAAAATTCAAACAGTTCCAGCAAATTTCCACATAATCTGCATATTGGTCCCGTCAAACCTTTTTGAGTTATTAAAGTTAAAAAACAAAAAAAGAAGAAGTAAAAATTCAATTACGGAACTTTAAGACATAAACAAAGTTCTGCTTGGATGTTTAATCTTCTGCGGCGTGACAATTAAATTAAATCAGGAAGCTGAATTGCCTCATGTATGGGATGATGATGAGTAACATACCTCCACTTTGATAAACTGGGTTGAATGCCTCCTACAATAATGTGGAATGTTCCGAGATAACTAGAAGAGAAGATTCATTAATTAAAAGTCAAGAAGGAAATTCAGTGGAATTAATTGTTACATGAGAGACGCAGAGAGGAGGCGCGCGCAATATATATAAGGGCTCTGTAGAATAATGTCATCCCTGTGATTGCTAACAAATGCTTTACATAGGGGTAAAAAAAACATAAATAAAACATTATTAAAGATTACACTGTCAGTATGAGTGCCTTGTCATAGCTGTGGCGGCGACTTGTATTCCAGGCTGCAGCCGTACCCGCTCCACTGGTCTCCGTTTATGGCGGACGCTGGAGCCCATCTGCTAGGGCCCGGTGCTACCTCCTCTTTGGCGATTCCGGAGCGGCTTACCTGTCCACGCTCCTGCTCGCTTTCCTTGCTACTGGCGTGCACTCCCATCTACCGGGGCAGTACACCCTGAATTGGATAATTATACACAAGAACTTTCTGCCCCTCTCCCCCCCCCCCCCCCCATTGAAGCCTCTGCATTGCATTGTAATGCCATCTCTCCTGACTGTGACTCCTGATTACTTTCAGTGAGTCCTGCCTGAGATGCTTGCTATGTTCCAGCCTGCTTTCCTGCCTATGAGTCTCCAGCTGCAACTCGCATGCCACCTGTGGCAAGCCAAGCCAGAGGTAGCGACCTGGGGGTTGCCTGCAGTAGTAAATGCAACTCACGTTGCGGCCAGCTCTGTTGAGGACCAGCGCAATCGCTAGCGTTGGTACAGCAGATCAAAGACTCCAGTTGTTACATGCCTAAAGCTGGTCCTAGACAGTATTTGATGGTTGGCTGATATCGGCAGTACCAGCCCATAATCTGATGTGTATGATGGCCTCATATCAGCCCCCAATACTGAAGTCAGAAAAGGGAAGGGTCAAACTGGAGATAAGTCTGGCAGAGGTTAATAAGGGAGATAAGTCTGGCAGAGGTTAAAATCTGTTTCCCCATTGAGGATACATGCATGCTTGACTAATCTGAACATGCAGGTATATGCGGGGATCGTGAGTGATAGTATTTGACAATGATCAAACAGTTGAATGGCAACTAATGGTGTACAGATTTTTGGTTGCAATTGGTAAAAACAAAGCCAGGAATGCATTGGAAAAGAGGATAAATCTCAGTCTTTCCTTTATGACCCATTCTGTATTTATAGTCTGTTCCTGGCTTTGGCTTCAATAATTGCAAAGGAAAATCTGTCTGTGTAAACACACAAGGTTGGAGCAACCCATCAGAGTATCAGAGGATAGTCTGAGGGACCCAAATATATCTGATACATCAATGAGATCCAATGATCCAGCAGAAGGCAAACTTTGCCGGCCATCTCTTCTATCGGATTATGGCACAGATCTATCTGACAAGAGCTACCTGAAATGTGGTATTAAATGTAATGACGGCAGCTCTGCTTTTTTGCTCTTAGCCCAATATTGTGCAAGCACCTACTGTTTGTGGAAACACTGTTCGGCGCAGGTTTGATCTGTCATGTGCAACTTCAGCCACAGTCACTAAGCGCCATTCTTCTAATCTGGCTATTTTTGTATTTTGAGACTCATAAATGAGGCTCCACAGACCTTTTTGCATAATGATGTTTCCCAGGGGGCAATGCACCTAGGATCTCACTGTATTAAGTGCTTTAACCAGCAGCCAACAGTGTCTTCTTTGGCTGCTCTCCCTAAGATCAGTGATCTGTTTGCCATATTGGTCTACTAAGCATTGCTCCCACCTAGCCACCAGGGCTGTGGAGTCGGTAAGCCGCCGCTTCAACTCCAACTCCTGAATTTTATCAGGACAGACTCCCGACTCTGACTCCTGCTCCTTTATAAATGGCCGGTCAGATACCAGGGGAGTTACAGTATTTATTACACTGGCTCAACAGCTTCTCACTAATGTATTACATAATCCTGGGGAAACTTCTGAGGGAATAAGGAAAGATATAAAGCAGATTCTTCTGTGTGTGCAGTGGATGCAGCCAGTCTCCAGCCTCTATGTCCTGAACAACTCACAACTAGACTAGATGGAGCAGGTGATCTTTTCCTGCTAACAATATTCTATGTTTCTAACTAATATTCACCATACACTAAGAAACACTGCTAACAATGCCAGATATCTGTAATATAGAGGTCAGCCATAGTGATATACAGGGGGTCACACATAGTGATATAGAGGGGTAACTGTGGGGGCAAACCAAAGCACACACACAGCCTGTTGCACCCATAGCACATACACATACAAACAGACTGCTGCAGCTATAGCACACATACACACAGCCTGCTGCAGCCATAGCACACACACACACAGCCTGCTGCAGCCATAGCACACACACACACACACACACACACACACAGCCTGCTGCAGCCACAGCATACACACACACAGCTTGCTGCAGCCATAGCACACATAAACACAGCCTGCTGCAGCCAAAGCACACACACATGCACATACAGCCTGCTGCAGCCATAGCACACACACATACATACACACACACACACAGCCTGCTGCAGCCATAGCACACACAGCCTGCTGCAGCCATAGCACACACATATACACACACACAGCCTGCTGCAGCCATAGCGCGCGCACACACACACACACACACACACACACACAACCTGCTGCAGCCATAGCACACACAATGCTCTGCATCCATAACACACACACAGCTGCAGCCATAGAACACTGAAGAAAAACACACACTCGTCTCCCAGAGAGAAAACACCACATTCAGAACAAAGGTTACTGCTTCACTACTTATGTCTTCTCCTCCTCCTCCTCCTCCTCCTCTTTATTACACAGGATATCTTCATATTACACTGCTACTCATATATAGTCATCCAGAATCCAGGAAGAGAACAGCACCGGCCCCCCCCCCCCCCACAATGGACTCTTCCAGCTCAGAAACAAACTGCCAAATAGTGACCAACAACTTTTCCCCGACCACCCTTATCTAATAGGGCCAGTGTCCTATTAGAATGTTGCTCATAAAATACGTTAAGATAATTTTTTTCCGACTCTGACTCCAGCCAAAACTTGCTCCGACTCCACGACTCCGACTCCACAGCCCTGCTAGCCAGAATCCTGCTCCACACTGATGAGGGGCAACACCCTGAAACAGCTGTCTGTGGATGGATACCTGACTTTAAAATTTCCATGGTCATATCATTGTAATTGGGTTGGATATTAACTGAAGGTGGTTTGGTGGTCTCCGTACAGGAACCATGCCTTTTCTAGGCCTTTCTCTGGAGGGATATCTGGCTAGTCCTGTGTTTTCAGGTGCATAACTGAGCCTCCGCAGACCTTTTTGCATATTCATTCTTCTTATCTGGCAATCCATCCATGCAAAAGTCCATCTCTCTGCACCTCCAGTTTGTTGTTGGTCTCCCAACCACTGGGACAGGCTAAATTGAACAGGGATAGCGTCTTTGCCTATGCACATAGGGATCTGGTTCAAGGACTCTGTTCCTCTTAGTTTCGTTCAAGTTGCGATGACTGGCAGGTTTCATGTGGGTGAAATTTTTTTTTAATTGAAGCCACTCTATTTGTCACTGATGGGAGTGAGGGGCTTGGCAATTTAATAATTTGCAGATCTGTATACTATAGGTGCACATTTCAGTCTTCATTGACGTATACAGGTAGAACACAGACCTACTTCTTTGGATTTGATACATTTAGTAAATATTATGATCATTTAAAATTAAAAATAAATAAATAAGTTAATTAAAATGTTTCTTTCCAATTTCTGCGCTAATTCCCACAAGTTTCCTCCCGGCAGCAGAACCTATTGCCATATGAATGCTTCACCCCCTATCCTCAGCCTAATGGCCACATTACAGACAGATTTCCGTCACAGTGTGACATTTCTCGAAACCGAAATGCTAATAAAAATATTCAATCTTTCTGCATAAAACCTCTTGTGGCGGGGCAGCTTTGGGTAATGGCTGTGTGTTCTCTACATGGCAGCAGACTCCAGACATTTCACATTGTGTAATACCGGGAGCACATAGCAAACAAGCACATGGAAATAAGAGGAGAACATTGTCATTTCTCCAGTTTCCGCATTTGTCTCGCCTGATGCCGGTGATGGGGGAACGAGTGACAGGGCGGGCAGCGAAAGCTGATTGTATAGAGCCAGAGGTTCACTCTGTATATGTGATAGACGGAGCCGGGATGACTCCTCAGGGCTGACAGCAAAGCTTCTGTAACACAAAAAGTAACGTGTCAGCAAGAGGCCAGAAGAGGGAGCGGGAAGATCCTGGATACTATGACTTATAAAGTTACTTTAATAAAGCTGCATTTAGTTTCCAGTCATGTCCCAGTTCATGGCACAGCACAGCACAGCATGGCATCATTGCATTGCATTTACAGCACAGTATGGTATAATATAGTATCATACACTATAGCACAGCGCAGCATGGCATCATTGCATTGCATTTACAGCACATTATGGTATAGCATGGTAAAGCATGATATTCATAGCACAGTATCAATAACCATGGCACAACCATGCCCCCCCCCTGTATTATCCCCCATAGATGCCCCCTGTATTATCCCCCATAGATGCCCCCCTGTATTATCCCCCATAGATACTCCCCCTGTATTATCTCCCATACATGCTCCCCTTGTATTATCCTCTATAGATGGCCCCCCTGTATTATCCCACATAGATGCTCCCCTGTATTATCCCCCATAGATGCCCCCCTGTATTATCCCCTATAGATGCCCCCTATTATGCCCCATAGATGCTTCCCCTGTATTATCCCCCATAGATGCCCCCCTGTATTATCCCCTATAGATGCCCCCGTATTATCCCCCATAGATGCCCCCCCCTGTATTATCTCCCATAGATGCCCCCTGTATTATCCCCCATGGATGCTCCCCCTGTATTATCCCCAATAGATGCCCCCCCTGTATTATCCCCTATAGATGGCCCCCCTGTATTATCCCACATAGATGCTCCCCTGTATTATCCCCTATAGATGCCCCCCCTGTATTATCCCCTATAAATGCCCCCCATATTATCCCCCATAGATGCCCCCATATTATCCCCCATAGATGCCCCCCTGTATTATCCCCCATAGATGCTCCCCCTGTATTATCCCCCATAGATGCTCCCCCTGTATTATTCCCTATAGATGCTACCCCTGTATTATCACCCATAGAAACCCCCTGTATTATGCCCCATAGATGCTCCCCCTGTATTATCCGCCATAGAAGCCCCCTGTATTATGCCCCTTAGATGCTCCCCCTGTATTATCCTCATAGAAGCCCCCTGTATTATGCCCCTTAGATGCCCCCCTGTATTATCCCCCATAGAAGCCCCCTGTATTATGCCCCATAGATGCTCCCCCTGTATTATCCCCCATTGATGCTCCCCCTGTATTATTCCCTATAGATGCTACCCCTGTATTATCACCCATAGAAACCCCCTGTATTATGCCCCATAGATGCTCCCCCTGTATTATCCCCCATAGAAGCCCCCTGTATTATGCCCCTTAGATGCTCCCCCTGTATTATCCCCCATAGAAGCCCCCTGTATTATGCCCCATAGATGCTCCCCCTGTATTATCCCCCATAGAAGCCCCCTGTATTATGCCCCATAGATGCTCCCCCTGTATTATCCCCCATAGAAGCCCCCTGTATTATGCCCCATAGATGCTCCCCCTGTATTATCCCCCATAGAAGCCCCCTGTATTATGCCCCTTAGATGCTCCCCCTGTATTATCCCCCATAGAAGCCCCCTGTATTATCCCCCATAGATGCTCCCCCTGTATTATCCCCCATAGATGCTCCCCCTGTATTTTCCCCTTTACAAAGCGTTTAAAAAAAACAAAAAAAACAAACACAACTCACCTAACTCCCCCGACGGCTTACTTCTTTTCTCCCCAGGGGGCTTTCCGAGGGGGGGGGGGTGTCCGCCAGAGCGTCTGTGACGGAAATACAGGCCGGGGGTGGACGCTGAGCTCCCTGGTACCTGTGCTGCCCCATCCTATCCCCTGCCCCCAGGTACCAGGACACCCCCGGACCCCAAACAGCTGCAGCACCCGGGAGGCCTGCTTGGCCGCCGGGTGTTGTAGGCTATGCCAGCTTTGGGGGTAGTTCTGCCCCTGCATGGCATCATTGCATTGCATTTATAGCACAGTATAGCACAGCATGGTAAAGCACAGCATGATATTCATAGTTCAGTATCAATAACCATGGCACATGGCATGGCATCATACTACATAATATTCACAGCACAGCATGGCATCATACTACATAATATTCACAGCACAGTATGGCATAGCATGGTAAAGCACAACATTATACACCTTGGCACTGCATGGCATAACACTGCAGGGCACCATGCTGCATAGTATTCACAGCACAGTGTGGCATAACATGGTAAAACATAGCATGATATGTGATAGCACAGCATCATACACTTTGGCACAGCATGGCATGGCACAGTATTTCATGGTATGCGCACAGCACAGAATAGCATAGCATGGCGTAATGTGGTACAGCACACCACCATAGACTGTGGCACAGTACTGCATGGCATAGCACCATATTACATAGAATTCACAGCACAGTATGGCATAACGTGGTAAAGCACAGCATTGTACACCATAGCATGACATGGCATAACACAGCAGGGCATCATGTTGTATAGTATTGACAGCACAATGTGGCATAACACAGTATCATACACCATGGCACAGCGTGGCATGGCACCATATTGCACAGTATGCACACAGCACATAATTGCATAGCATTACATAGTGTGGTACAGCACCATACACCATGTCACAACACTGCATGGCTTGGCATCATATAACATGATATTTACCATACAGTATGGCACAGCATGGTAAAGCAAAGCATGATATGTGATAGTCCAGCATCATACACCATGTCACAGCATAGAATGCCCTAACACAGCAGGGTGCAGCATTGTGCAGTATGCTATGGCACATATGTCATTCATATCATAGCTCAGTCCCATGCCACAGCACAACATGGCACTTTACTGCACAGCACAGTGTAATTTAACATGGCATAATGTAGTGCAGCATCGACATGTTACAGTCCAGCAAAATACAACATGGCATAAAACACAGCAGGACGAAGCATTTTGCACCAGAGCATGGGAAGTTGTCAGGAAACTGGAAACACAATATGGTACAGTATATCATATATATCAAAGAATAGTATAGAAAAGCCTGGCACAGCATAGCACACTATGTCACTACACCATAGCACAGCATGCAATATAATACATATTATACACAGCACAGCATAATATAACATGGCACGGTATGCTACAACACGTTATGCTATGTCATAGCACAGTATTACAGGGCATAGCATGGAATACCATGGTACAGAATACTATGTTACAGAACCATGGCATGATAAAGCATGGCACAGAATAATATACATGGCATAGTATGGCACAGTGTCATATATTGTGACACAGTATATGTACAGCACACAGCTTTGCACACCATGGCACAACATTGTGCAGCAAAGCATTGCAGCTCATGGCACGGTATGACATGGAGACCCATCAGAAGACCGTCTAGCTATGATCATTCTCTATACTCTATACTTTATTATAGGCCCGATGGCTGTTGTATCATAAAGATGAGTCGTCTGATCAGTGTGGGATGCAGGAATATTGTGGGGTTCACATCTGGATGTTTGTGTTGCAGTAAACATAACAACCGCCATAGGAGAGGAGCCGGCTCTGCTACATCTCATATTCCTTATCATAAAGCAGAATCACTTATGAATCCAGTCTCACTCAGGGGTGGACTCAGACCTAGAAAGAGTTTGAGATCTTGACAGACGATTCCACTGTTGTCTTTGTTTCTGAGAGAATAATTGCCGGAGAGCTTGACATAATAATCGATACGTGTGCTTTAGACCCGTAACTTTGAGAGGACAAAGCTGGGAAGGAGCCATGATATTATGGAGGGTTTTTTTCTGGAGGAGAAGAAGTGTCGAAAACAGAATGCAAACGTCTGAAGAATGGCTAGTTTTATTTCTAGGGATGAGGGAGTAATCACAGGTCTCTGGTGGACTCATTTCTGCTAAAGCAATGGGCATTTCACGGCATCGGGTTGTCAGGGCTCTCAAGATAATAGCTCTCCGTCTGCAACATTGCAAATGGCACACACTATTCTGTTTGCACTCGGCTGCCAATCCTTGAGTGCTATTAAAATTATGCAATGGAACATCATCCCCGGCCCAAGTATTTGTTCTGCAAACAATTTAGCCGCTCCCAGATATTTGATGAATTAGCCATCAGCCTTCGACCTTCAGCTAGTTATCGCAATATCTGGTTGGCTGGGTCAAGGCGTTTTGCTTGAGTAAGTTTTTCAAAAATGGATTTTACAATCCCTTTAGCAAATTGGATTTACTCAGGTGATTTTCTTTACATCTGATCTATAACCCAAGTATTCAGAATGCACTTTCTGCTGGCACCGACCGAGGCCGAACACTGGAGTCAATAGAAAACGTCCAGGCGTAGCTCATTCTCCAAAAAGTGATATGGAATGGCTTTCATTTTGGATGGAGGAAGACAAGATGATTAGAAGCTGAGGATGTTAAAGGGATTATCCAACATTAGAAAAACATAGTTTCCCCCCCGCCCCCCAAAATAATTAGATATAACTGACATTTAAACATCATTGAAGTTGAATTGGCCACCTTTATCCAAGCATATACGAACCACAAGGTGCACGGTCAAGCATCAAGCTCGATTGAACACCCCACTCAACCAAGCATGCTCCATCAACACTATGCAATACCACACACAAACTGAGGATAGTGGTGGTGCTTTTTCTTGATAACTCCTTTAAGATGGTTTCTTCTATCGGGTTCTATATTTTGATGCCATTCTTGGACGGACCTCAAGGTCTTCAATATTTAAATAGAGGTAAAGGAGTATTCCCATCTTAGCTTTTAATGGATAGGGAATAAAAAGTTCAACACTGGGGGTACAAGCAATAAACTATGAAACATTTGGTGGTCCCATAGAGGATGAATGGAGCACAAGTCATGGTGGTGGAATTTTAATTGCAGGGACAAAAAAGTCTGTGCTCTTGGGTTCGGAGGGGGCCCCATCTTAGGACCCTCTTCGATCAGCCTGCTCTCGCTTTATCGAGGGACCAGCATCATTTTTTGCAGTGTTCCAGTAGGAGGACCAGTTGCATCCCTTCTCTGTGGAGGTAATCTTCATGAGAACCCCATAGTTTATGCCTTATACCTGGTATTTCCTCCAGCCAGGACTGATGCTTGTAGCCGTCATTCAGACCTACATCCTGCAGTAGGAAACCCTTTCCCATTTGTTCCACCAAGTTTATCCTCTCCTCTGGGTCTCTGCAATAACATGCCATAATGTGACATCACGGAGTGGATTTGTGTGAAGTTCAGTAGTATCAGTAGAGGAACTTGGTGTCCGGATGTAGGACTGCAATTGTAGGCTGCAATTTATTGATTTGAAATAGATAAAATTATACATTTAATAGGACACTGTGTCCAAGATGTTGTTCCCTAGCCGGCCAGTGCATTTAGATTTGGTATGAGCAGTATGTACTAAGCTGAGAGCTGGCATGCTGGGAGTCGTAGTGTAACAGCTAAAGAGCTGCTGATCGGGGATGACTTGTATACACAGTATGCAGTAAGCTCCTGTGCTCCCTCTGGTGGACAGGCAGCTAGAATGGTATCTTTGAAGTATAGGTCTAAGCAATACTTTTGGAGCTCTGTATCAGAGAAACTAAGCACTGATCATTATAGATGAAGTACTAAATATTGGACCAAAACTGTAGAACCTAGACCTAGACTGTCTATGCACAGAGACGAGCCTAAGCAAACAAGCATATATATAAAGCAGGTGAAGAACCACTGAGTATTTCCAAACTTTAAAACAGTGATTCTTCTTTTGTTGACGTCAGGAGGCCTCCAACAGGTTGGCGCATATGTTGTTGTTTAGCTATATATAGTATATACAGTCTGCTCTTTATTATACTAACATACGTTTCCTCATAAGAACACAGAACACTCGCTGTACACCGTATGGCTCATTTACTGTCTTTTTGATCGAAAAATATATTCTGGTTTGCATCATCCCAGATCACTTATGGCAACAATTGTTGGTTTTTATACATTGTTTTACACTTTATAACAGTTTGTATATAATATCAATTAGCGTTTATTACGGGGATTAAACAAGGATTATGCTCAGAGAAAGCAAAACCTGGGCGATGGCTCTGTACGCTCTCCATGGTGCTGAATCTGGTCATATACAGACTAGGACTATGGGGACATATTATTAATCTATTCAGTCATCTAAATGAGTAGCCCAACCAAAGTTATACAGTATATAAGATAGGATATACCATAGATATCTGTTTCACCTCTGCGACCCAAACCTAATAGTAGAGAGGAGAGATTCTATGACCTCCATTTGCATTTCGAGGCTTATATGGGAACAAATGAAAATGAAAGAAGAAAGGATTCTATAGCTATACCATAAATGTATCTGGTATAGATAAGTGAACTTCTCAAAATATTGGTTTGGCAGATTCACCAAACTTTAACGTAAAGTCCAAACCGAACCTTAAGCAACCTACACTAAAACAGCAAAAGTCTAGTCTCTTTTAGTCTAGTTTACAAAGTTTGCTCATCAATACCTGTCATGACGGCCCACTTAGCCAAACACTGGCGGTGGCGCTGTCCAATCAGTGTGTCAGTGATTTGTTGAGCAGGCTGGAGGTGGCCATGATGAGTGAGGGACACCAGATACCCAAATAAGGACACGGGGGAGTGTGGACAGGTAAGCATACTTCTGAGACCTCACTGATCCCAAAAAGTGGGGTCCCTGTCCCTCAAATGAATGGAGCGGCAGTCAGGTGATTTTGGAGGCTGCCAGAGATAGTAGTCCCATTACAAGTGAATGGGTAGCACCTAAACATGTTCACACATTTGTCTGTTCACTCAGGGAACCAGGCACCCCTCATTCTACACTGTCCAGTTCCTCCACTGTCTCCTACTGCTCTGCCTGTGTGTTGGTCTTCAAATCAGTAAATCTTTCCAATGTAAAATTTTTATACAAGTTAAAAAAAAAATAGTCTTGTATACATATTATTCAAGACAGAGAGAGATCCCAGATTGTAGGCAATGAGGAAAAAAAATACATGCAGGACAGAAAACAAGTTTAACAACACCTGATGTAGATGTGTAAGAAAGGCTTTACACTATGGCAGGTGGCTGTCAAGTCTCCATCTGCAGTATCTGCCTCCACCAGACTCTGTTCAGGTGAGACATCTGGAGAGTGACAGGTGACTGAGAGCCGTGTAGTCAGGAAAGGCAACATACGGTATAAGAACAAAGAAGAAAAAACTTCAGCAGCCTGTCTTCATCTTCACTGTGCTTGTCCTTATTCCTTATTTCTCCTTTGATATTGATAGAGATGAGCAAACTGAATGTTACAAACCAAGATTTGTTTTGAACTTTGCAAAACTTTTTATTCTGTACCAGACAGAACAATTTGCAAAGTTCATAACAAGATCATAAAGATGGCAGACACACAATTAATACACATAAAAAGTGTATGCTAACCTGTCAGTGCTCCAGTTACTCCAGCCACCTCCAGCCCACTCAGCCAATCACTGTCCATCACACTGTTCCATCTTAATTAGTCAGTGATTGGCTGAGCAGGCTGTCACTCATCACAGTAGGGACAGCTTGCTCAGCCAATCACTGGCAGTGAATATGCAAAAGAAAAGCCCGTGGAGCCTCATTTAAGAGTCTTAAAACACAGAACTAGACAGATATCCCAGCCAAGGTCCAATCCCACCTAGCCAGAATCCTGCTTCACACTGATGAGGAGTAACACCCCAAAACAGCTGTCTGTGGATGGATACCTGCCTTGGTTTTTCCCTTGTTATTACATTGACTTATAGGGCCACATAATATGGTGGTTTTGGTAGTTTCCCTACAGGAACCACCCCTTGGCTGGGTCCTTCCCGGAGGGATATCTGGCTAGTTCTGTATTTCGAGACTCTTAAATGAGGCTCCACAGGCTTTTTTTTTTTGGCATATTCATGTTTTCCAGGGGGCAATGCACCTAGGATTTCATTGCATTGAGCGATTTAACCGGCAGCCAGCAGTATTATCATTTGGCTGGTCTCCCTAATCACTGGCAGTGGCCCTGTCCCATCCCAGTAAGTGTTTGGCTGAGCAGGCTGGAGGTGGCTGCTAGGGATGCGGAAGGCTGGAGAAGGAGGCCACTTGAGGAGTGTGCACTTAGGCTATGTTCACACTACGTAAAACTATGGTCGTAGTTCTCGCCACAGAACTACAGCCGTAGTTTTACGGTGTGTAACATAGCCTAATTTGTAATGGGATCGCGGCCGGAGCGTACACACATCGTATGCGCTCCGGCCGGGATCCTATGCGGCGCATAGTGAATTCCGGCCGCAGAAAGACCTGTCAGTTCACACAGTGAAGCGAGCGGCTCCGGACGCTTGCTTCACTGTGTGCAACGGGAAGCTCTGATGCGGGCGTGCGCTGATGCGCTCGCATCAGAACTCCGCGGCTGGAAAGATCCTCCGGACGGTACTTAAGTAACGGCCGAGATGAAAAGGCCAGAGATCGGCCGTTTCGTGACCCGGCCGCGGTCACGGAACGGCCGGTCTCATACCACGTGTGCACATAGCCTAAAACAGCTAAATATCTGCAATAGTTTAGATTCAGTTTGGACGCTGGAGTGACTTTTTTGTTGGTGGTTTTATTGATGGTCAACCATCTCACCTAGAGGCAGCTCTAACTAATAAAGAGCAGAAGAAAAAGTTTGACAAAACTCAAGTTCAATCTAAGGACTTACTTTACTAGTGAATTTTCTTTTTCCCAACTTTTTTGTAGAATCGTTCCTCCAGGTTACATATGGAAGTGGCAGGAAACTTTGGCATAGTTTGTGCTGAGTTGTTGATTGAAAAGAGTGACAAGGGAAACCTCACGTGATGTCAAGACGATGGAAGGGGAAACAAAAGCAGATGGATTCAGCCTCCCAGGTACTTTGCACAACTCCTTGAAATCTCAAAGCTAATTTCATTTTCTGACAAGTCATTAAAGACGTCTAGAAGTTATGTGCTTCAGTCTCTGCACTGTATCTAGGTTGTTTTTTAGGACAAGCAATATAATGGTTGAGGAGTTTATAGAAGGTGCAGTGGGGAGGTAAAGATTACTCTCATTTTCTACATATAAGTACAGAATATTTTATTAATTTTCTTGCCGTCAGTTCATTTTGGTGACCAAACAAATATAAATACTACCATGCAAGTGGGGGTAGGTGGTCCTGTAATCCCATGTTAATACTAAATAATCTAAAAGTGTCCTACTTGCCATAGGTGCCTCAAGAAGACCACTCGACCCCAGAAGCAAGGGGCAAGAGTTGTGTGGTCTTCTATATTAAGTATTAAGTTCACTATAGGTCACCTGCTCTTGTGCTTCTGGCTCTCAGATGAGTAATCTCATTGAACTTTGGATCTAAGTTGTAGTAAAAAGTACAGATAGTCAATAAAATTGTATAATTCCTACTGTATATTGGGAATGGAACGAGGTGGGCATAGGAGCACATTAAATATAACATTGGAGCAAGGGCAACTAAGGTTACAATCTGGTATGATTTATATAACGACCAGAGGACCTCTTTACCTTGGAAGTCTACAGCAAGGGTGTCAAATTGCTGCTCCCCACCTATTGCAAGACTACAATTTCCATCATGCTTGGGCTTTTGGCTTTGACATGTCCAGAGAATTGTAGTTTTACAAAAGCCGCAAGTTTGACATCCCTGGTCTACAGCCTGAATTCTGATAGAAGTTGACTTCTGCTCCCTGGCCTTGGAGGCCTGACATCCCGAGGAGTATAGTCCTAATATTTTACAGTATTTTAGTGGTTTTGGAAGAAACATGAGACTAATATTAAGCTCTACCAGAACTGGGATATTTAGGGGTCGATAGATTGCAACATTCAGGACGGACGACTGTTGACATAAAAGCTTCTTGATTAAAAAATGAAATCTATGAACTCCCATAAATAACATAGATTTGTGGCATTTGCTTATAATTTACTTTTTACTCCATTTTAATGAGAAAAAAACATCAGGAAGATGTGAGCAGCGCTGGTGATCAAACTCCATCTCCCTGAACCAAATTAAACTGAAATGGCTTAATATAAGGCTCCTCAATCACACTGAAGGTAAAGGAGGGAAGCAAAGGTTACATCTCATTACCGAGTCTCCTGCTCCTCATTATTACTTAAGCCTCTTATTATGAATGAGTAGGTGATAATGGAGCCCTAAGAGGAACTCACATGTCTTCAGTTACCGTATTGTGATGCAAGAGGCAAACCACTAAAACAGTTCTTACAGAGTTCGAAATGGAAGTGTAATAATAGTCCATAAACAAAGCTAAGGGTCAGTCAGTGCCTGGTGCTGTAAGATCTAATGCAGTATCACAGATCTGTAAGCAGTGCCATGTAAAGCTGGCCATGAACCCCCAATAACTGAATGCAAAACGATCGTTCGGACATCACTTCTGACATCTCTCCTGCCCAATGTCCCTGTGTTCTCAATGGGGAGGGGTAAGCCAAAGCTAGAGAGCTCTGACTGTAGCTTATGGGTATGTTCACACTAAGGAATAGGCAAGGAATTTCAAACAAAGTCCATGCTTAATTTTATGTGCATTCCACTTCAAATTCCATCAGTAAAATTATATACAGAGCAATGTCCCATTGGGTTCCATGGGATTTCCGCTCTGTTCCATTTTCCTCCCAAAGAATTCACGTGTCAATTCTTTGGGTGGATTCTAATAGAGAAATCCCATAGAATTCATTGGAGCTTTGAATTTCCTCTTTCCGCTTGCATTCCACTAGAGTTCCTCTGAAATTCTGCTCGAATTCTGCGCCTATCCTGCCTCAGTGTGAACATACCCTTACTCCTGAAACAAAGGGGTCAGCTGTGATTTTCCACCAACACCAATTGTCAGTGGACGGTTCCGAGAGCCCCATACAAATTAGATTGCTGGTTAGCGCTAACAGCAGGTTCAACCAACAAATCTCTACAGTGTATGGGGACCTTAAATGGATGTACCAGGTCAATCCATATATTAAGCTTTTTATATGACTTTATAGGCGCCGCTACACTGGTTCCACTGGTCTGGTCCTTTTTTTGCTCCACCTACCATTTTCAGTGATCTGCCCCATTTTCTAAACATGCAAATGAGGTTGCTTGGTGCCCTGGAGGTGGGTCCAGCACCCCAAGTGCGCCAATATCCCCTCATCTAGTTGATGCACTAAAACAGAAAACACATGTTGCCCAGGGAAGGGGCTATCAGTGCACTGGTGGCACTTGGCCCACCTCTAATTTTGTGATCCTTACACTGGCCTCTCACCTCATCCCTTATAGTAGATGTTAGGGTAGAGAAGGACCAGGCCTGTTGGACTAATACTGCCTGAGCCTTCTATTCTCAGGAAGGTAAGCCATTGCTAAAGGATTCTTGAAACTATGTGTATGGGACAATAGGGAGATGGCATGTTTCAAATGGGTTAATAAACCCTTACAAGCCCATTGGTTGCTAGAAGTATACTGGCCATGTATACATTGTTACACCTTTTAAACACTCTTAGGGCCACATGTATCATCCGGCAAATGGATGATTTTCGGCGGAAAGTGCCGATTTGCGTCTTTTTTTAAGCAAAAATGGCGGATTTGCGAATAAAATATTCGCAAATCGGCATTTTCCGCCGAGTACGCCAGGGGGCGGAAAATGTACGCCGAAAACCTACTCCAGTCCTCAGCTGGCGTAGGTTTTCGGCGGTGCGCAACGGCGCGCACGGGATTTATGTAGAGGCAGTCCGCCTCTACATAAATCTCCGTAGCGCCGGAGCTGCGGGGGCATTTTTACGTCCGGCGTAAAAAACGCCGGACTTAATAAATGCCTCCCTTAGAGTTTAGTGAATTTGCCGAACTGCTTGGGTTCAGCAACATTCTCCTAACCTGGACACTCAGCATTAGACTTCCGGTGGATTGAGAAGTTGGATGCTGACCTAAGGAGTTTTGGAAAACATGAATACAGCCCAAGGCATAACCATATTTTCCTGGTGGCCCTAGGGCTGCATCTAACTTCTCCAATAGCTGGTAGTCAAATGCTAAGCATTCAGGTTTAGAGAATGTTGCTGAACCCGAACTTTTCTGCAAGTTCACCCGACACTAATCACTGTATAAGAAGGTATAATCTGATGCTTTATTCTATATAGTTGACCAATTAAAAAAACAAAAACATATACCTAGCAACAATTTTCTTTATTTATTAGCATGCATCAAGGCTTCACATCCAGCCCTATGCCTATTAAACAGAACCTAAATCACTAATGACATCTAGACGACTAAGACCAGCAAAACCATAAAGTTAATCTATGTAAAATAAGTGACTCTAACTTTGGGCAGATCACGCTGTGTCACTTACGACTCTCCAGCCACCATCGCAGCTGAACAGATTGTTCTATATGTCACCAGACCCGTCACTGGCATTGTCATATTCTGTTAAAACTGCAACTTAAATATAAGAAATCAAACTCATAATAAGCCGAGAACTCAGGGATGGACATTCTGCTCCTACAGAGATGAGTCCCCGGGAGCCATCTAACTACTTGTTATATAGATCTCATTATATACGTCAGTCCAATATCTCACAAGGTACAGAAGTCAATTAAAGTCTTCCTGACATTTGAGAACCTGTAAAAAGTGGAACTTCGGGATAATTGGAAGAGGTTAATTTTGTATCATTTATTATTATGACCACTATTGTATTCTGTAGTTTTATATGCTGCTTTTACAGAGGAAAAAAGAGACCTAGAACTGCCCTTTAAGGGGGTACGGGGAGTAATTTTTTTCTCCTAATACAAGGCTTTATTAGTTATATTACTATTATTAATGTATAGATTTATCTCTCTCTCTCTCTCTCTCTCTCTCTCTCTCTCTTTTCTCTCTCTCTCTCTCTCTCTCTCTCTCTCTCTCTCTGCAGGGCTTTCTAAGCACTAACATTTTTCTTGGGGGAACTGCAGGGCTGTCTAAGCAGCAACATTTTTGGGGAACTGCAGTTACAGGACACCTGTTCTGATCAAGTGCTATAAACAGCAGCCCCCCTGGGGGTGAGGCCGCCAATCGCTATAGCGAAACGTGTCATAGCGAACAATGATTGCTATCCCCTCTTGCTTGGTTAGGGGTTCTAGACCAGTGAGCAGCGATAGCTGCCATGCTGTGCTATAGTGGTAGGTAGCTGGGCAATGTATATAGGGGAAGCGGGTTAAGGTAAAAAAAAAAAGGTAAAAAAAATCCATTTAAGATCCCCCAAGGCAACTTTGTCACATAAAGAGACACCAATATAACAACCGCTACCATAGCACATGGTGGGCATCTGCTCTGTTACAGATTTTCCATTGGGACACAGGAACCTCATCAGACTCAATCCAATCCTATTTTTGTCTGCAATAGAGATGAGTACAACTAGAGAATGCTTGTGTCAATCGTTCAGCATTTGAAAACTGGTGGCTGATGAAGTTGAATGCAGCCCTAGGGAGTCTGGGAAAACATAGCTATAGGCATAGGCCATAAGCTGTATCCATGTTATCTAGGACTCCCAAGGGCTGCATCCACCTTCTTTAGCCACTGGTAATCAAATGCTGAATGATCGGACTCGAGCTCCAGTTGCGCTCATCTCTCGCTATATGTTTAAGTCTATTAAAAACTAAATATAATTGGGAACATTGGCATTGCTACCATGGAGGCAGACCACGCAACTGGTTTGGGGCCTGTGCGGCAAGGGATCACAGCACTCGCTGGCAGGGTTCCCTGCCAGTCTCTCTTGGACCCTGAGCAATTCTGCAGCATTCTTTTCTCCTAGTTCCCTGCTACGCCAATAATGTCACTCATGTGCCAAGTATCTGGGAGAATGGAACACCGCCGGACTGCGCCTGGTCATGTGAGCATGTGCACCCGGGGGAGGGGGGTGTACAGGATTCATAGGGCATCATACAGTGGGGCATAATGAATCCTAGCTATGCCTCTAAATGAGAACCCAACTAAGTAAAAAAAAAATCATATCCTATATCCTATCATATACTATATGTCCTATAGGCTGCAGAAGCAAACAATGCTAGTTATAATAGACACAAAGCCAGGCCGTTATAATGAGGTGAGAGACTTACAGGTCTCTATAACAAATATTAAGTCATTTACCTTCTTCTCTCAAACTTAATGGAATAGATTTCATCATAGAACGTTACAAATGAATTTGGGAAAACTGTACATTCAACAAAAGACGAGCAAATAGTGTGAAATTGACAATGCCGAGCAATTTCCGAGCTGATCACAGTATTCACAGAGGTAAGTTTTCTATTAACAAGTTGTCTGTAGTTCTCTTCAAAAGTCGGAGAAGGATCTTCTGCAAAACAAGAAGTACTGCAGTCATGGATGAAGGTATATATGTTATTTTCTATATAGGGACACTGAGGGGGTATACGGGGATAAAGTAATACAGTGCTGGGCATAGAGACAGCAATGTCGATGATTCCATAAAGGTACAGGGTGAGGCTAATTCCATCTTTCCCTGCACCTACAGATCAGAGAACCCGAGAACCTAATCAGTCACTTTTTATATTGGGGAGGATGGAATACAGAGGAGGTGAAGGCTTTCCTAGGGCTGGCGCTACTATAAAGGTTACATGGGACATGGTAGGTTCTATAGTACTATCTGTAGCTGTGTCCGTGCAGCCATTGCGTTTAAAAAAATAAATAATAATAAAGTTCATACTTACCTATTCTCCTGCAGCCTTTCCCCGCTCACCACTGATGCTTCCGATCGGGTCTCTTAAGTGACAGGCTGCTCAGCCAAGACGGGACACCGCCCCAGCCAGTGATTGGCTGAGCAGCCTGTCACTGAAGAGACCGGGCAAGAATCATCAGTGGTGAGCGGAGAAAGGCTGCAGAACACCGGGGGAGAATAGGTAAGTATGAACTTTATTATTTTTACAGTGTCATCAACCATTGGCCACACACCACCATATGCAGCAATGTGCAGCCGACGGACGATGATTTTTTTTTAGCAGGTTTAAAAGGCAATGATTATCTTCTCAGCTGATCGTTGTCTTTATTACACAGGGTGATAATCTGCAGAATCAGCCTGATGAGGCAGAATATGAATACGTGTTATGGGGCCCTATGTTTGGCACTGTTGTGTTGTTGATAGACTATGGAAGGCACTGTTTTTTGGCCGCTATATATGTCAGTGGAATGGGTACACTATAGCTGGCACTGTTGTGTGACCATGTATATATAACAGTGTTATTTGTAGACTTTAGTTGGCACTGTTGTGTGGCCACTTTATATGTATATATATATATATATATATATATATATATATATATATAGTTGGTAAACTATAGCTGGCTCTGTTGTTTGTCCACTATATACAGTATCTCAGAGATTTGGATTGACTAGGTTTGACTATGGTTGGCACTGTTGTGTAGGCACTATACTGTATGTAGTGTTTTACACACTTTTGTGCCCTACTCAGGATAGACCAACAATCACTTCTCGGTGGGGTCCCCATCAGCAGTTTTGCCCCCCATATGCAGTAAACTGGGCTGGATGTTATATGCCCCCCTTTGTATAATGGTAGTGCTGTGTTACTGTAGCTCAGTCATTGCAGTGGATGATACCTCAGCTGCAGTTACCTAGCACTACCACTATGCAGTTAACAATACAGGATGCCTGGCCTTATTCATTTTATAATTCAGAGCATCAAACAGGTGATCTGAGGGGAAGTCAGTTAGTAACACCCCACCAATCAGTAATTGATGACCAATAGGATAAGCCATCAACCATACTAACCCAGAAAACCTTTTTATTCATTTGTTACTGAAACTTCCCATATTCCATATAAACCCACATACATACATACCAACCTAATAAAACCCAATGACATTAAATAGATGCTAATTCTTCTATCCCCAACAGATGTTTCATACCAATCATTTCTTAATTACAAATAATTACTTTGTGACAAACTCAGTATCATCCAGGGGATAATAGTTACAAACGTATGGAAGTATACGAGGGTCACATGACACAGAACACTCGTAATCAGAATACCAGTTCCTTTCTCTGGGAGTTGTGATATCTCCGTGGAGTCAACTGTCAGGGTCATGTTGCTAACCCAATGGGCCATATTTATCAATACCCTTGGCGTATGCCACAAAAAAGGCACAGCGTTTTGGCTTTTTCGTGGCAGGATGGGGCGTGGCAAGGCAAGGAGAAGGTGTGGCCTCCTCCTACACCTAATTTATCAGCCATCCATGTTTTGAAGTACGTAAAGAGTTCCTGTCAGTACAAAAAACTTTTGGCCCGTCATAGAGACATGTCTGAAGTTTTGATCTGCCCAGGTCTAAGTGTTCACACTCCTACCGATCAGAAGAAGGAACCGGGAGAGGACCGCTGAAGCACAGTCCACTCTCCGCTCTGAGTTAGAAAAAGAGTTGGTCTCCATAGAGCTCAATTATAAGTCTGACTTTTCCCTAACTTAGAGCGGAGAGTGGACGCGCTAAAGTGGATATATACTGTATATATTGTGCTTCCAGTAACCTACTGAGCGGGCATCCCATAGGTACTTTTGATTTGTCTGTGATCCCACGTCTTTGGAAATATCAATCTTTATTTCGGGCTGACAGTATCACAGAGGCAGGTCTGTGCCCACCCCTTCTAAAGCCCCCGCTGTCTCCAGGCTGCCCCTGACTCCTCCGGGAGAGATTAACAGCCAGCTCATCTTCGGCTGGGCAGGATTTCAACATGTACCAGCGGTCCATCATTTTGGAGGAGGCAAGGGCGCCTGAAGACACAGCGGTGGCCGAAGATCGTCATGTGTCATGTGACTCTAAAGCTTTGCAGCAGTGTCATAAAAAAAGTAGCTATTTAGCTTAGGGCTAAAGCTGGGGATATTTTATTTTTTTTTTGACTATAAGTCAGAACATGTTACCATTACAATATGGCAGTTCTCTCCAGCCTATCCTCTAGAGCTGTTCCAAAACTACAACCCTCAACATGCCCCCACAACCTCGGGATACCAGGTCATGCAGAAGGCTGTAGTTTATTAGATGAAGCAGCGATGGGTGATGCTTTACAGCGATCCAGTCTAGGAGGGTTAAATCAGAGATGTAAAATCCTCGTCTATAGCCGGAGCTTAAAGTCTTTCAGCAATGAACGGGAGCAGTAACCACAATTACAGGTAGAGTTCTCCGCACCGCCGGCCAACTCACAAATTGTTAACGCCGAATCATTGTTGGGGCTTTTTTTGTGACATTTAGTCAAAGTGGTTTTCAGAGCAAGAAGATAAAAAAGACAAATGAAGGCGAGCGGAGGCAGCGTGGCCCTTTCATGGAGACTTTTGCGCGCCGCTGAGTCAATCACTGGCTCCGTATTCGGGTCCATTGTTCTGTGAAGCCATGCACGCTGCCACTTCAGAAAGACTCCAGAAATTGGCTGCCATTGTACTGCAACAGGTTACACACTGTAATAATCCCTGACTATAGATAGAAATGCTCTGCTGGAATATTCTGGACAAGCACCACAGGCTCACATTATCGTAGCTTAAGTAAAAAAGGACTGACATAGTTATATTAGCTATAGAGTCATATCAGGCATCTTATTGATACAGCTTTATTACTTTAAAAGGGTTTTCTGGGGAATCAAATTCATATATATATATATATATATATATATATATATATATATATATATAATTTTTTTTTTTTTCATTATTACTATTCATAAAGTTATATAAATTTGTAATATCACTTTATAAAACTGAAAAACTTGTAAAATAACATAAAAATGTAAACTTTTTTTTTACACTTATACATTGTTCCCGATACTGTACTGAGCTCTAGGAGCTACCAACATCATAATGAATCATAATGGCAGGAAGTCCGTGATTCCGGTAGCCGGTACTGTATCGTCCTTGAACGGACCATAATCACAGAACAAGTGAATGCTCCCTAACTGCCTGGATCAGAGCTTATGCAGCCCTGCAGTTTCCAACACAGCCAGTGACCACTGGCATCAATGTGAACAGTGGAACTGTTTGTTTAAAAAAAATAAAAAATTCTTTTATAAAGATATATTACAAACATATTACTTTATAAAATGTAAAAAATATATATCGTTTTTTGCTGGAATTTCCCTTTAATTGCAGCGTTTTCTTTTTTTTTTTTTTTTTTTTCATTTCTTCAGATTTTTGTGTATTCAGTAGAAAGCAGCAGCTCAGAACTAGGGGAAGGAAACTGAATAATAGATAATAACAAGTATGGAAAAAATTATTAGTCTCACCATGGGCAGCCACATATTAAAAGTTATGTTTGAGTGGAATACCCCTTTAATCAATTTCCAGCCTCATGCTCTATGCTACTTAGAAGTTATAACAAGGGCTAGCACTGAAATGCTTTTAGATACAAACTGATTGGTGTTTGAGAACATGTGACTGTTGTGGAAGGGTCCCCAAACTGTGCCGTAATGTTGGTGTTTGCCAGAAGAGAAGCTGTGCTGTGCCAGGCTGAGGAAACCTGTGAGAAGTTGTTGGAGACAACTGTGGGGCACCTGAGAGTTAACCTTAAATTGTTCTATAATAGAGCTAATGTTTATACCGTGGTTGTAAGGGCTTAAGGGGTATTATCATTTCTCAATGATGGTGCAATTATAGCTTTACAGCCCCCTGTGGACTGTTTGTGGTGTCCTCTGTGGCCAGGAAGTTTTTAAAGGGGTTATCCAGCGCTACAAAAACATGGCCACTTTTCCCCCTCTTTTTTCTCCAGTTCAGGTAGTTTGCAATTAAGCTCCATTTACTTTAATGGAACTGAGTTTGAAACCCCACCCAATCTGGAGACAAGAGAGGGGAAAAAGTGGCCATGTTTTTGTAGCGCTGGATAACCCCTTTAAGTGGCCACTAGTGTTGAGCTTTTTTCAGTGCTTGAGTGCCCACCTCTAGTAACAAACCCAATTGAAACCTAATTTTTGTATATTTCTTCCCCTGGAGGGATGTCAAAACGAAATATACAAAAATTAAAACGAAAAAATATAATAGGTTTTTGCAAGACACATTAAATCTCCGGCGATATACCTGCAATGGCCAGTATCACGCTGGAGTTCTAATGTGTCCTGCAGAAACATTTTCATCTAAATTTTTGTAAACATCGTTTAAACATTCCTTCAAACTGTCTGACGCCCCTACTATCTACTCTTTGTTTGAACTTGGTAGACATTTTCCAACGCCACCAACTAACTATATAACTAAGAATGTGAACTAGAACCTTAACCGATCAGAACAAAAATCTTGAAAATGTGAGAATTCTAAACTATGAAACTGTTAAAATGAAGGAGCTAAGACAGTTGAATCAACACACACATAAAAAAAACCTTTTTGTTTCAATGAATGATCGTGGTGAGTTCAGCTCCTGGAACTGATGGAAGACAAGATCTAATGGGAGAAAATAATAATAATAATAATAATAATAATAATAATAATAATAATAATAAAAACGTTAAAATTTACTCCCCCTCCCCTTTATCCTTGTTTGCTCCGAATCGTATCCTTCCCAATGACAAATTATTTGTTGATTTGTTGCAGACATTGTATACTATGACACAATGCCATGAGGCGGCCACAAAAGCCGGCATTAGTACAGTTCTGAGGCGTGTTATGACAACCAATTAGAGCCTGTTTGGGATACATATCCTTCAGTCTTCCCGAGAGGAGTGAGTCTGAATGGTTTCGGTTATTTATAGAGAGAGAGAATTTCAGAAGAAGATGTGAAAATATATGGAATCACTTATCTCGAATGCACAGTCATCCCATAATCATAAGCCGAACAGCAGCAGGGAAAAAAATAAAAATTCTCAGTGCGAATGGAGGACATTGAGTGTGGAGACTGTCTCGATAGTTTAAGTGTCTATCTTATGCACCCATTAAAAGAACATTTTAATAATACAATGGGCCATAGTCAATTAGAAAAAAAATGCAATTACTATAAAAATGGCAGAAGAAGCTACCTGCATGAATTTATAGAAAGGCTTTATTGTAGCGATTATTGCTCTGCGAAACTGTACTTAACATTGTCTTTGGTGATGTCTTTTATGGCTATTAAGAGCTTTTGTTTCCCCTGGAAAGTTGCCACCTCCGCTCATCTGAAATAATTGTTATGTCCCTATATATAAATATGCTGCTCAATACAAATTATGGGCATGGCTGTGATGATGGCGCCTGGAAGGAGGCGTCCCGGGTGTTGTACCAGCAGAGAGAAAGTGATTTGTAATAGTTGTTGGCAATCACTTATCAGATTTATAGGATATTGGATAGACGTAGGTTTATCGGCTCTGTTCTTTTAGCTATTTAGACCGGTGATTGTCACCTATAGGCAGCTGCCTTGGGGCATAAGGAGAAGGGGGTATGAAATATGTAACTGGGTGTAACCAAAACTATGACAGAAGTCTAAAAAATGGTAAAAATATGTGTCCAAGCCCAACTTGAAACTGTTGACCTCTCTATACAGGAATCTCACTGTCTGCCTCTGTGGTGTGTATACCCCTGATTCCCGTGTTATTATATGACTATACCAAGAGATATAAGCACATCATAAAGGCTTCTTATAAAAACTATGAATGTGACCTGTAAAACATGTAAAACAGGAGTCTAGTAAGATCCTATAGAAAGCAACAGCACAGGAAGAGACATATCAATTATAGGAGTTTATGCCCCACTGTGCCTGGTCCTGAGGCGAATGGGGTAAACCCTAAAGTAAATTTCTACTTTATTGGTTCTTTATCTGTGGATCCACAGTTAAAGGAGAAGTCCTGGCACAGACTTTTTTTTTCAAAAATAGTCAGGGTGAAGGTGGCTGACCATAACAGCATGCACTTACCTCCCCGGCTCCAGCAATGGGGTCTGCTGTGCTCTGCTCCGATTCCTGGTCCCCCGGACACTTCTAGGCCTGACTGGGCAGGGGACCTGAGACGTGACATGTCAGGCCCACTCCGCCAGACAGTGGCCGAGTGCATGATGTTCAGCCACCTCCTCCCAGGCTGTTTAAAAAAACATTGTGCCCGGACTTCTCCTTTAAATGTACTAAAAGTTATCTTCAGTACCACTATGGGCAATAAATAGAGCATCAGTCGAGTACCGTCAGTCAAAATCCAATTCTTGAGCTCATTAGGGGGTCCCAGGGATCGAATCCCTTTTGCACAGCTTGAGTAATGAAAATCCATTGGTATGAATAGAAGACTCAAGCATTTAACCAGGTGCCTCCTGCTCGGCCTGGTTGCCTGGTTAACCTATTCTAATATGTCTTGCAGAAACCCTTTTTTTTGTTCTAATTTTTGTATATTTATTTAAAAATCCCTTCAAGGAACAAAATATACAAAAATAATAGAACAAAAAAAAAAATTATAGGTTACTGCGGGGGTAGAGGGAGATATAACTGACAATCGTTCATCTGTCAGTTATTGAAGGTGTATGGCGGCCTTTACCTGAGCACTATGAGGTGTTCAGTCGAGCTTCAACCTTGATCAAGCTCTCCGATGTATTTTAATTTATTTTTTGGAGGTTAAAAGGGGTACCCTGAGGTGAGTAACCCTTTTAACCCAATGAATATGAAATGGTAAAGGTGGGTTCTTTAATTGATGGGATTTTTATTTTTTTGTGCTGATTTGGTGAAGCACAAGCTGATCAGCATTAATGATTTAGTAGTTTATATCATTTTATTCAATGATGAAGTTTGGCATCATGGTATTGTTTTTTTCTTAAAGGGGAACTATCAGCAGGTTAGACTAATCTAAACTGCTGATAGCCCCCTAATGCGCACAGGGCGCCTAGGAGGAAGACATGTCCCTTACTTTCCTCCTCTGCGCTGTTCCTGTGCAGTTAGAAGTCGAAACCTTGGTCTGGAGCACCATTAAGAGCACTGCCCCGCCCACATTACGCTAATGCGGCCCACTCCTTCTAATGGTAATCATTAGAAGGAGCCATGAGGCTATGGGGGCAGGGAAGTGCTCCTAACAGTGCTCTGGGCTGTGGATTCCACTACTTACTGCATGGGAATAGCACCGAGGAGGAAGATAAGACACATACCTTCCTTGTTGGCTCCCTGTGTGCAATAGGAGGCTATTACCAGGTTAGATTAGTCTAACCTGCTAATAGTTCCCCTTTAAATATTCATTATCACAGTTGAAGTCATGATGACAACAAATCTCCACTCCTCAGATTTCCTCTATGGCCTGGTCATGTATGAGTTAACATTTGGAAATATTTTGCATACATTCATCAGCTGTGGGGCACGTCCCTTTTACCAAAACAAGCAAAACCTCCTTCATCATGTAAACAATATTCTTCTTCTAGGAAAAGAAGCCTATTTACATATTAATTTGCACATTTGTATGTTGCTCTTTGCTTAATTTCGTGTCCCGTTGCGTGTTCCGTCTTCTCCAAACTCTTCACCCAATTAACACCTTTGTGTCTCGATGTAATTCAACGAAACCCTCGGAGGATTGCAGTGATTGCTTTCAGCACAACCTTTACAAGCTCGCCACTTCCCAGGAAAGATGAGAAAACTCTACCGCACATAAACACTTCCACAATAAATCTCTCTCTGTGCAGACTCGCGGGCCGTAAAAAGGTCTGGCTCAGCCGTCACGCCTCCGAAAATGAAACAAAATTAAGACTGCACAATAAAAAACAAAATATGTTAGCCCTAATAAACACCGGGACCGAGCGTCATTCTTATTCCGGCTCACACTACGCAGTAAAACCAGCTCTCGAGAAAGGATGATAATGAAACACTTTCTGGTTCCTTCTCCATCATGAGCATTTTGGCTGTAAAAATTACAAAGCAAATTGTGCGAGAAAGTTTTTAACCTACAGTAAGACGACATAGATTTCCGAGAACTTTACGGTAAAATGTTCATCTTACAATATGAGTAAGGTTTGATCAAAACAGAATTTTGAGGGAACCTTTAAATCACTATGTGTAGAGTATTGTACATTTTCAGCAAAGTAAATTTAATTTTTGAAGCAAAGTTGATGTATTACAACGAAGAAGAGAAAAACTGATACCTGGATGAAGTAGAGTCAGGTTGGCTCAATAGGAGACCACTAGTGACTAAGTGATCAAGGAGTCCTAGGTTCTGAGATTGTAAAGCCCATTATCAACTAAAGGTCCTTTTACATTAAACAATCTTTGGCCATCCGCAGCCGCAAACAAATGCCGATTAGCGAGATCAGCACTAGTGATAGCGAATGATTGGTTCAGATCACAAACTTAAAAAGTGATCCTCATTGGTTCGGTTGCATGCAAGACATGAAGACCATCACCTGCTACCAACTCTGATGTTCCCTCCTGCGGTTGTCACATGTAAATGTTCTGGTGGGCATTAAGAGGCCCCTCGCCTGCCGCCATCCCCATTATTCCATACCGCCAGATGTTGAGTTGTAAACAGTCTGCCATTACCCGCTGCCTGCTGTCATACCGTAAACTGTCCCTGCTGTGCTGTATGAGTGAGCTCCCACTGGAAGCCACCATACCATACTCTCTGTCCCTGCTGGGCTGTACGAGTGTGCTGTGGTGAGCTTCCCCTGGCGGCCAGAAGCTGCCATACCGTACATTGTCCCTGCTGTGCTGTACGAGTGTGCTGTAGTGAGTGAACTCCTCTGGTGGCCGGACCACACTCTCCTTCCCTGCTTTGCATGTGACGTCAATTCTTCTTCATGGAAAAATAAGACATCCTCTGAAAATAAGATCTAGCGCATCTTTGAGAGCAAAAAGTATAGCTTACATAAACGCTGTATCCCTTTAAATTTCTTTCGCATTGTTTGTTCCTTATATGCTATTTATAAGTAATGTACATATAGTGGAATAATAAACTTGTTTCTCCATAACGGACATATGGACCTGGTATTTATTACAATATCCATGCCCTTTCCACGCTTCTTCAGCTACTTTCACGTATGATAAGTAAGAACGCATTAGGGCATCCTGCCGCCAAATGGCAAAGTGTATGAAACCAACCAAGGCTGGCCATCTTTTTCCAAGGATCCTATAGCAGATAAATGATACATCCCACCTCTATGTTCTATACCTATTTCCTACATATAAACATACAGAGGCATAGATGGTGAACCTATCCCTGAATACAGGAAGAGACCTAATATAATAAGCTACAGTTACACTATAACCAGAGGGATGCTTTTAGGTCGGTTCGGCATACACAAATGATTACAGCTTTCCCCTCACATGGAGAAGATGCAGCAGATTCTTCTTCATTACAGAGATGACAGTTTTGTCAAGAATTTCAATTTTTCAGGGACCTTTATTAATTTTGAGCTGGGTTATTGACAATGCGCCACGAGGCCGAGTCAATGGATCCCGAGCCGTAATATTAGAGATGTTAATTATAACATGCATGTATTTAAACCCTAACATTACAATAACATTCAATCACAGTGACATTTTTATTGCAACTTATGAATTGATGCTTTTAAGCGCTACTGTAAGATATATCATATAGACAGGCTGAGAATATAGGAAAATAAATGCTTCATGTAGATGTTAGCGGCTTGGGCTGCTGTGGGGGCTCCTGGGGGGCACAGACTTTAAATTACATCTATCAATCTATCTACGCAAAAGGCAAAGATAGTCATCGCCTCCTAACAAAGTGAAATAAATGAGCCGATTGTTGTGACTGCAATGGAAAACCGATCCCAATGATGTATAAGCATGAGAGAGGGCTAATATGAGTATATAATATCTATCTATCTATCTATCTCCTATCTATCTATCTATCTATTTCCTATTAGCGGACACCCGCATCAGAACTACCTTATAGCACACTATGAAGCAAACGGCCGGAGCCCCTCGCTCCATAGTGTGCACTGACATGGTTTTCCACGGCCGCTATTCAATGAATAGTGGCCGCAGAAAACTGACATGTCAGTTGTTTGCGGCACCACTTGGGATCCCGGCCGGCGTGTATACGATGTGTATACGCTCCGTCTGGAATCCCATAGAAGAACATGCAGCGTGTCTTTTCGTACAAAGTACGGTCGTTGTTGCCAATTGCAAAAACAAACATACTTTTACACTGTGTGAACATAGCCTCAAGGTGCGTTCTCACATACAGGGTTTGCAGCAGATCTGCAGCAGATTTGAAGTTGCAGTTTTGCTCTAAATCTAATCTAGGCCATAAAATCTGCTGCGGATCTGCTGCAGATCTTGTACATGTGAACGCACCCTTAAAAGGTTTTCCTATGTCATTTAGGCATCTCCTATCCACAGGATAAAGCATACAGATGATTGGAGGTCTGACAGCTGGGAACCCCGCCAAACCAGTGAATAGGGATATAAATGTAACTAGAATGAATGGTGGAGAATAGAGATTAATACCAGTGGCTGAAAAATTTGGACTCCCTAGGAAGTCCGGGGAAACATGGATACAGGCTCTGGTCTATGGCTTTATCTATGTTTTCCAGGTCTCCCCAGGGCTGCATCCAACTTCTCCAGTCACCAGTATTGAAATGCAGAATGATCAGACTTGAGCATGCACTTGGGAACACACCTCTGCGGCCATGGCTCCATTCATTGTTTTTTGGGCCATCAATCATTTCCAAACACTGAACTTGGCTCCATTAGGGAATGATGACTTTTTTATTTATTTTTTTGCTTGTTTTTGTTTCCACTCTAGTCACTTTTACTCTTTAGCTGCCTTGCCAGGATAATAACTATTTTTTCTGTCCTCTAATTCTTTTGGGTCTCTTTGGCTTCTTTACCACCTTGGTAGCCACAACTAGACTGGAAGGCGGTTGGGGGTTGTCTATCTTGAGATAAGTTTGGGTCTTAGAGGAAATTCAATGGACAAACCATGAACACCCAGATGGGACTACACCTATAACCACTATCCTGACAAATAGAAGCCATGTAATCACTTTTGTCACATTTAGTTTAATTTGCACATTTATAATAAAATTGGAGTATCGATGGTAAGATATACCTATATGATAAGACTTATAAAAATTACTTTTTTACAAACCCTTATTCTACTTGAAGGACGGCTAAGACCCAAGGGTGCCATGTCAGCCATAGCTGGTTACAAGTCATGTTACTTACCAGGAAGACGCGCGCTTCTCCTCCCGCTGCTTTGTTCTCTCCAAGGTGTTTCAATTTCAGGAAAATGAGAGAAGCTAATTTCACGAAGACTTGTCAGAAGAATTAATCACTTTTACACATTGAAACATAAAGGAAACATTATCATTCCCCACAGTTATGAAATACTGAGCATAAACAAAGACATTAACACCGTCCCCGCTTCGATATTGTTTATATTTACACATAAACACAATCGTTTGCACCTTGCGAATCCCGAGCATAAACAATCCCATCGCTTGTCTTAATGTTCTCATTGAGTCGATCCCAGAGTCATCTTAAAGGAGGTTTATTACTTCTAAGCAGATGGCTGTCGCTGAAGGTTAAAAACAATCTGCCCTTTTTGATGTAAGATAGACTAATTTTTTTTTTCTAATAAAGTTTTTAAGGTAAGAGACCCTGTTACCAACCAACCCTGCAATGTTCTTGAAAAAAATTCTATAATAAGTATAATAATATATAAATATAAATAAATAAATAAATATAATAAATAAGCTATAGTTCTGCAAAGTACCGTTTCTTTGTTATTCACACTGTATGACTAAATAGCCAACTGGGCGCCACCAGGGGCGTGTACTTGCACATGTCTGATTCTATCCAATCAGAGCTGACAGTGCAAGACTGTGTAAGAACACATCCCCAACTGGTAACATCCAGTTGGTTATTGAGTCATACATTTATAGTAAGAATATCTAGACGTTGACTTTAGTTTGTTTGGTTTGGTGTCCAGTATAGTTTTTTAGGTTTATTATATAATACCCAAACATTAAAGTGGTATGCTGTTGAAATGATATTGCCAATAGAGATGAGTGGACCTTTCAAAAGTTCGGTTCAGCAGGTATTTGGAACCTTAATGTAACGTTTGGGTTCATGCCAAACCAAACTTTAGCAATCCAAATTAAAACAGCAGTTTTAATGCAATTTCTTTAGGCCTCTCCTTATACTTACATGTCCACGGTCGCTTAAAGTCCTTATTCTCCAGTCCCGTCCCAGCGTCTTCAACCGTTCAGCCAATGCCGCTGCCTGTGATTGGCTGAGCGGACTCTTGTCTCATGAGTAACAGCCCGCATAGCCAATCACAGGCCGCAATGCTGCCCCGTCCCAGTCAGCCTGTGATTGGCTAAGAAGGCTTTCACCACAGAAAATTCTGGGACAGGACCAGAGAGCCACCAGGAGCCACCAGCGGACCATGGACTGATGAAAATGTTTTTTTTTTTTTTTACATGAGCGGAGCACTCTTCCCAAACCCCTACTAACTTTGCAGAGAGTTCAGCTCAGTAACAAACTGAACTTTTTTGCAAAGTTCGGGAAAAATCTGTGTTTGGGTGACTTTTTAAATGTTGTATATACCTTAACCTCTCAAAAGGAGGAGAACTCACTACAGTATAAGGCTATGTTCACACGCTGTGAACGACCGGCCGTTCTGTGACCCCTGCCGTTAAGTACGGATGATCTTTCCGACCGCAGGGTTCTGATGCGGGTTCATCAGAACCTCCCACAACACACAATGAAGCAAGTGGCCGGAGCCGCTCGCTTCATTGTGGGAACTGACAGGGTTTCCTACGGCAGCAATTGATTGAATTGCGGCCGCAGAAAACTGACATGTCAGTTATTTACGGCGCCGCACGGGATCCTGGCCGGTGTGCATACAATGTGTATACGCTCTGGCCGGGATCCCATAGATCAACAGGCAGTGTTCACAGGTGCATAAAGTACGCCCATACTCATACATAGTGTGAACATAGCCTAATAATAAACCCTACAATTAACGGCTCCCTCCTAAATTGAAGATAACTTCAATAAAATACCCCAAGGAAGATAAAATAATCTACCACTTTGTGTGAGGTCCCAGGATGTTCATGGATTTCTACTGGCCGCTGGCCGCTCACATGTTGTCAGACGCTTCAATAATTAATAGCCATAATGTTATCTTTGGTGTCAGACAGATATATGGGAATCCTTGCGTGAGGCCCCAGATTTCAGGCAGAGTGTAATGGAGGCCGGAAGAGTCTGGGGGTCAATTTTTTTTCCTACCAGATACATTTTTATCAGTTATAAAGGGCAGAAGGCAACAAGATGTAATTGAATGTGTGTACGAGAGTGAATGCATCCTATATCTGATAGCCGCCACCTTATTACATTCTCCTCACAGGTTACCTGCCCCTTGTGTCTCATATGTTTTATATATCACACAATAATAATTACTAGAGGAAACCTTTCTTTAAAAGCTACGGGCCATTGATCTTCAAGGTCTGTCCGTGCTGTTCTGTCTGAAAGCAGACTTGGTTATTTGTGACACTGCTGAAAATGTCTAGGTTATTTTAGCAGAGTTGAATATACAGTATATATATATATATATATATATATATATATATATATATATATATATATATAATCATGTTTATTTTTGTTGTAGTTGTTTTTACTCTTCACTCCCTAATATTCTCATTGTATGGCTGGGTTAACCTCATGGCCCTGTCTACGCACACTCTGAGATGTAGCAGTGTTTCTGTAAGGTGTAAGGACCCTCTCCAGTTGTGAAGTGTTAAAGGGGAACTATCAACAGGTTAGAAGCAAGTAACCTGCTGATATTTGAATATAGCGCACAGGATGCTAACGATGAGGGTATGTTTCTTACCTTCATCCTCTGCGCTGTTTCAGTGATATTAAGAATTTATTCCCTATGCAAAAAAGTCATTTTGGTGCTCTGGGGGAGGGACTGCACCAATCACCCCGGCCGGACAGATCTGCTGATATTAATTAGGAGAGACAAGCCAGCCAAGGATGTATCAGCGCACTGAGGGTCCCACCCCCAGGGCACCAAAATAACTTATTAGCATAGGAGATAAACTCCTAATATCACACAGAGGATTAAAGTAAGAGACTTACCTTCCTCTTCAGCGCTCCGCGTAGTATAGGGGGATATCAACAGGTTGGATACTTCTAACATGCAGATAGTTTCCATCTTAAGGGGTACTCCTGAAGGAAATCAAATCAACTGCTGTCAGAAGCTCCCCTAATATGTAATGTAGTTGGGACATCAAGTTAGGTATCTCTCCTGGTTAGTTAAAAATTCACCTGCCTGAAGCGCTCCTTCGTGCGACAGTAGCCCGGAGGAGAAAACACCCCTTTTGTGGCTATACTGCCTGCAGCCACAGGAGAACTGTCAGAGAAGGGAGTCAATGGTTCCTCCATCTGTCAGTGTCCTATTTAACTATAAGTACTCATTAGGAGTGCTTATGGTTAAATGCATGGGGGAGGCTTCCCGGGGTGGTGCTTCCAAGTGAGGACGTAGGCCAGTACATTGAACGTCTGTTGGGAGTTAATGTGTTTTACTGTTTTATGATGCCAGAGTATGATTGACAGACACATTCCATCCTTCTTTCTTATCTCAAGCTTATTCTAGAAAGTTTCCACCAATGGGATGTCGAGTTGTCTCACCTATCCTCCGCTAATGGGAGAATAAGTTCCTTCCCCCTGCTCCCTGGAGCTGCCCCCATGCAAGGTGCTGCCCTAGGCACAGGACCACAAGGGCCCAGTGGTAAATACGGCCCTGGTCTTAAGGTCACCCCAACAGAGTTCTGCACTTCCTAGGCAGGTCCCCTTTGTAGACCTCTATCTTCTACCTAAAACCCACTTAAGAAACTCTTGCTACTGAAGTATAACCTAATCTAAAACTATCTTCAAGCATTACAATGGATTTGTCAGTCATACTACAGTACAAACTGTTTTGTCTAAACTTGATCCTAAAAGTTATTCTGTACTGTCACTTTAAGAACTGTCCCAGTAAAGCATTCAAGTGGTCAGGTTATCCTGGACTCTGCGGTTCATCTGCACTACTACACAATACAAACCCTTAACAGGCGAGTGTTTGGGACCAGGGAGGCCATATACCTCTCAGGCCCTGATGCCGTACACGGACACCGGCCCTTTCCTTAGGGAACCTGTATTAACATATAGGACAAAGGTTATTTGTTTTTGTTTTTTTAAGAATTTCTAGATTCCCCTTTGAGTACTGAACTTTTAGGGAAGAATAATAACCCTATTGAAGCAATGCAGCATTAACCTCATTCTATATTGCTGAGAATTTCCATATCACCTGCAGAAAAGAACAACACAAACTACATTCATTATCCTCCCGAACTGCATTTAAGAATACGGCTCCGGTAACTGCAGATGAAAATACTTTTGCAGACATGGTAATATTCCAGAGAATCGGAGAGATGTTATCACTTGGAACAAGTAGGGCAGGAAAACCATCAGTAATTTACAGAAATGTATGAAAATAATCTAATGTCAGACATAAACATTCAACAATGTCCTGTAAATATAAGTTCATGAATTTTGTCAAGTTTAAAAAGTTAAAAGCTGAGTATACCTCGAGCACGCTTGGGTTTGTCAACATGTAGCATATGATTGACATTGGCCTACGGCTGTATCCATGTTCTCCAGGCAGGCTTAGTGCTGCATCCAACTTCTTTAGCCAACCGAGCAAGCTCGAGCTTCGCTCGTCTTTAGCAATGACCAATTGGCTATATCATTGGCTATAAGATCTCTGTTGGGGTGGGGTTTGTTATGGGGTCAGTGTATGGAGGTTTTGCTATAGAGCAGAGTTTGCCAGAAGACACATTTTTTAACTAATATTTTTGGTACATAGGGGACAATTTATCAAGACCTTGTACGCTGGTTTTAAATAAAGCCCTGCCCCATGCAGATGCCTCTAAGTAAGGGTACTATTACACCGAATCGGCCCTATCCAGCTGATTATCATTCCGTGTAATAAACACAATGATCGGCCGATGACAATGATCATCGGCTGATCATTGATATAGGTTTGGACCTATAATTGTCAGGCGTCGACCGCGCATCGCTATGTGTAATAGCGGTGAGCAGCGGGCGACCGACGATTCCACAAGCACCATACTTTACCTAACCATGTCGCAGGTCTTCTCCTACGCTAGGTAAAGTATGGTGTTTAATCAAGGGAGGCAAGGACATCGGTAACAATGCCCCTGCAGCCCTCGCTAAACGATTATTGGGCCGTGTAAAAGGCCCAGTAAACGAGCGCTGATCTAGCAGATCAGCTTTCATTTACATTTTTAATCAGGCCCCCATCGGCCTATGGAATAGAACCCTAAATCTGGTGGGACCTGCTCCTGCGGCATGGTGGGTGCAGAATCTATGCCTGCTCGGGACACCTTCTCCCTGCCTTGCAGCACCCCCTTCTTGCGCATGAGGTGAGTGGGGCTAACGTCTGGCATACACCACAGAAAAGGCAAAAATTTGTGCCATCGATAAATGTGTCCCATAGTCCTTACTATAAGAAGAAGTAGAAGACTGTTGGGAACTTTGATCTTTTAACTTTGATCTTCCAATTTCTAGTAAAGCAAATTCCAGACTGTTGACAAACATGTGCCTGACACACATCCTAGGAAAAACCCTGGGAACACATGTGGGGGAGGGGATTTATGAAGACCGGAGTACTCATTCTCATACCACCCTTTTTTCCGGCCAAACTCATGCCTCTTAGTACATCCGGCCGGCCGTGCACCCGAACCTGCGCTTGGCGTGCCGTATCTACATTTGAATCATGATTTACGCCTGTAAATAATGATTTGCACCTCCTCCTACCGCGCCCATTGAGCAAGCGGGGCATACGTCAGCAGTACGCCAGGGAAGGGGCAAATGTGTGCCTTCTCCCTGGCCTACGCCTCTGCCGGAGCATTCATAAATGTCCTCCATGGTCTTTTTCTCTAGAGTGTGCCGATGGTACTGAATCTAAATATTTGGTGGAGGCAAGATAGGCATTGCACAGCTATGTCCATAGTTTCTCTAGGGAGGAGTTGGATGAGTCCCCGCTTAGTCCTAGAGAGGGACTCAAAGTTGTAACTTGTGATCCACAGCAGTGAGACATTGGGACCACCTGTTTATTTGCTGTTCACTTTAAGGGGCTTATCCTGTTGCAGATGTTTCTTTAAGGGCCCAATATACTTGAAAGGGGTTCCAGCATTTTTAAAAAAATATAGCTGCCTTCTTCCAAAAAGGATCCTATGCACACCAATATAGATTCTGTGTGGTATTGCAGCAAAGCCCCATGAACATGTCTGGCGCGAGTTTTGGAAGAAAGCCTTTGGGTCTTCATGGGCTGAAATAAAATAATTTAACTGCAATAAATATACAAAAGTCATTCATACTCACCACTCACCATCTCTGCTCTCCACTGCTTCCTCTGATGTGTTGTTTCTGCCAAAAATACCCCCTCAACTATTGCAGTCTGCAATGGTGACTGGTCTTAACCAGTGACTGGCTTAGTGAGTCCTTCCTGCAGGTCCTGTAGCAATAGTGTGCATGAGGAATTCCAGATATGACTATACGGGACATATACATTTTGTTACAGGACGCAGATCGTTCATTGACTTATGGTTTTAGGTGATCTCAGACATCTACAAATTGATTTGTTTACTACTCGATGCCCCGTTGGGTTTGCCCCATTCCTCCTGCCGTATGGACATGATGTACTGTTCCCATACCACAAATAGTAGCAAAGGAGCGAAATCATGTCTGAGATTCTGGACTGCAGAAATCACAGCGAGACTGTGAAGCCTAAGTAATACATAATTGCCAGCAGCATGATCAAGCTTTATAATAGGAAAGAAAAAGAACATTTGCTACTACCTGTTCTCAACCTTGTCATGTAAATACTTAAAGAAGTACTCCGGAGAAGAGATTTTTAGATAGAAGTAATTATGAAATCTATATAGCTTTCTGACACCTTTTGATTTGAAGACATATTTTTCTCTGGAGAACCCATTTAATAGACAAAATGCTAAATTTTAGTCAAGAGTGCTGAAATCACCGACATTCGGTAATAGAGAAAACAAGTGCTTTACATAAGATATTGCGCTAGGCGCGGGGAGTGTTTGTTTGGGTGGACTCCTTGCTAGGTCAGCTGGTACGGTGGTGTGATAGCATAGGGTCTTAGGTCACTTGGGCCCTTGTTATAGTAGCCTGGAGTGGTGTAGGACCCACCCCTGAAAGTCTGGCGCCTCACCAGGACAAAAAAAGATTAACCCAAGTGTAGAGCTAAATAAGCTTGAGTCCAGTGCTTTAGCAAAGCAGAACAGTTTACTCAGGAGAAATGTAGTGCAATACAGGAATAGTACTGTGGTAGTAGTAAAGTCCAGTGCTTTAGCAAAGCAGAACAGTTTACTCAGGAGAAATCTAGCTAGGTGGGTAATGCGAGCCCCAGGCCTTGTTATTTGGGTTGAGCAGACTCCCAAGCCTTCCCAGTCGTCCTGCAATGCGCAGTGGAATATGTAGACATTATGTACCTTTGTTCCACTGGGGTCAGTTCCTATGACTCCTAAGGTAACTGCCCTGCACTTTTAGAAAGGTTCACGGTGTGGACAAGGTGTTTCCTATTTGGCTTCTCTTCTCTTGTAAAGGTTTAGCACTGCATAGCGGTTCAAGTGCTCACAAATTGTGTCCCTGTTAGACTGACTCCAAACTACCACTAACTCTAACTAAATGTACAAACTTCTCCCTAAGTCCTAATGACAGGGGTTTATCTAACCCTGTATTTGATTGGTGGGCTGTGTGTGGAGAAGGATCGGCTAGAGAAAGGAGGGAAAGCATCTGCACCTGTTAGTGGTCAGAAAACAACGAAAGGATGCTGATTGACCTCAGGGAGATCAACCAAAACACCGCAGAGACACCATTACGTGTCTCAACGTCAGTGTATTCTAGAACATTGCCCCCTGGGAAATCAAATATGCAAAAGCTCACTGCAGAGGCACCATCACATGTCTCGACGTCAGTGAACTAGCCAGACCTTCCCTCCGGGAAGGAACAACCAAGCCAGAGGCGTTCTCCAATCCAGGAAACCACCTCAGCAAGGTATCCATCCACAGACAGCTGTTTCGGGGGTTTTGCCCCTCATCAGTGTGGAGTAGGTTTCTGGCTAGTGGGAGCAATGACTAGTTGATTTCCCAGGGGGCAATGTTCTAGAATAAACTGACGTTGAGACACGTGATGGTGTCTCTGCGGTGTTTTTGTTGATCTCCCTGAGGTCAACCAGCGTCCTTTTGCATGCACTTACTAGTCATTGCTCCCACTAGCTAGAAACTTACTCCACACTGATGAGGGGCAAAAATCCCGAAACAGCTGTCTGTGGATGGATACCTTGCTGAGGTGGTTTCCTGGATTGGAGAACGCCTCTGGCTTGGTTGTTCCTTCCCAGAGGGAAGGTCTGGCTAGTTCACTGACGTCAAGACATGTGATGGTGTCTCTGCAGTGTTCTTTTGCATATTTGATTTCCCAGGGGGCAATGTTCTAGAATACACTGACGTTGAGACACGTGATGGTGTCTCTGCAGTGTTTTGGTTGATCTCCCTGAGGTCAACCAGCGTCCTTTAGAAAACAACATGTGACAGATAACAGTTAACCCTTGGAGAGCTTAAGCTGTGCATAGAAATAGGTTAAATAGAAACACAGTAGTGACACCTAATGGGAAAAGCACTAACTGCAGTGGAATACTCATCCCACTTGTGTGAACCCGAGGGCGTTACCTTACTAAGGTTCAATAAAATTTAGGGGCGCATACGGGGGTCACTAAAATATGAGCATATATGTATGAAAATGGGAATCTCCTTGGCAATGTGTCACTGTTGGGGCAAGGGCCTTCTTGACATGCTGCTCTCCAGTCTCTTTAGCACCCAGAAGCCTTTTTGTTATTTGGCTCTACCACTTGGCTTGTTCTTGTACTTTCTTATAGTAGACAGGTACCCACTGCCAGTTCTCACCACCTGGCCTCCGGTGTCCTGATTCCTACCTCTCGCCCCTATTCTGATTTGCGTTATATGATTAGTTGTCCACAATCACAATGGCTGTAAAATATTGCTTTGAGTTTCTTAAAAAATTCTAGAACTACTAATGTATATCACCTTAAATAGTACAAATAAAAGTCCTTAAAGTGTTACTGTCCTTATTTTTTTTATTTTTTTTGCAGAAATCAATAGTACAGGCAATTTTAAGAAACTTTGTAATTGGGTTTATTAGCCGAAAAATTAATTTTTGTCATGAAAAAGCTGTTTTAAGCTCTCCCCCCTGTCTTCATGGTTTTCCTATGGAAAGAGGGAGATGATGTACCAAAACAGGACAAAAAAGAGTTATTTACAGCTACATAACCAGTCTCTCTCCTCTGATGTCACCACTGACCTCTCTGACCTCTGAATAGCACTCTGAATAGCTCCCCCGCTGTGTAATCCTTTGTTCTCTGCTCTCTGCTGCCCACTAATCTTGCTCCTCCCTCCTCCCCCCTCCCCTCTCCATAGCTTAGACAAGATACAACTGATAAAAAAAACAGTCGAGATTTCCTGCAAAGAAACGTGGCATTAGGAGTTAAAGGGGAAGTCCGGCAGCAGAAGCAAAATTATTTGGGGCTGAGGGAACATAAAAAAGACGTTCTAGTCACCTGCCCCGATTCCCGCGCAGAGCTGTATCCCACTGGATGCAGCTGTCTTCTGAGCTTCCCTCCGGTTACGTCACGAGCCGGCTGACAAATGCCCCCCACTCAGCCAGTCAGTAACTGGGGCGGGACACCTCTGCGGTCACTGATTGGCTGAGCGGCTAAATCCCACCCATCTGTGATGTCAAACCTGGGACAAGATGCCAGCGGGGTCTGTGATGCGGCGCAGAGAAGGCACTAGGAGCAGTATTGTCTATTGACATTTTGTCTTTTTTTTTTTTTTTTTTTATTATTATTTCCATCATTCCAACCCATAATGATTTTTTACAACTCCCCCAACCCCCCGTACTTCTCCTTTAAGAAATATATAATGCTAATAATTTATTTTATTTCTGAATAAATATTTTATATTGAATTATTCAGTAAATGTACTAAGCAAAGAGAAGAAAAAAACTACACTGTTAAATGAAACTCACAGCATTTAATAGCCAGATAAATTATTTAATTTGCACTTGAGATTACACCAGTAATTTACTGTAATATTCTTTTCAGGAGAGTGAGAGGCTATTGTCCACTTCACATTGGCCTTTATTATATATACACCACAAGCTCGTCCATCTAAATCCCTCTTCTTGACCGCATGCTGTATACTCAAGGCTTTTTATACTCTTGGGCTTCAGTCTATCACTATGGGGTACCACATCCTATATGTCAATGGCTTCTTGTTTCCTGCTGTAAAATTGCATTAAGCACTTGAATCCCTGCGGTATGTTGTTGCATTTGATTTTGTTCAACGGGTTTAATATGGACCTGGACATTTATTTTTTTAGCCAAGTTTTGTTTGAGTTTATTGAGTGTTAATGTCTTAAGGTAGCCACTAGAGATAAGCGAACCTCGAGTACGGCGAGTTGGTCCGAACCCGAGTGTGCAGCATTTGATTACCAGTGGCTGAAGAGGTTGGATGGAGCCCTACGGAGTCCTGGGAAAGCTGGATATAGTCATAGGCCATAGGCTGCATCCATGTTTTCCAGGATTCCCTAGGGCAGCATCCAACTTCGTCAGCCACTGGTAATCAAATGCTGCACGCTTGGGTTTGCTCGTCTCTAGTAGTCATGCTTCAACATGCTCTCTGACATGGTTCACTACAGAGAATACTACAGAGAAAGGGGGTTTTGGTCATAACTTATTCATGGCCTCTCAATGTTTTCTAGAACTGTGTGACTATGTGATTTGGCATTGTGTTTGCTTGCTTGCTGCCCAGAGTAGCTAAAAGTAATCCTGTAGCAAGTGGTCATTTTGTAGTTAATAAGAGCTCAAGAATCCAATGGATACTAATTTTTCTTAAGGAGGTTCCATCATAAACAGTGTTGGACTCGGGTATCTGGGGCCCACCAGAGGAAATGATCCTGGGAACCCCCCAATGAAGAACCAGTGAAAACAACATGTCAGTCAGTGTTTGTGCAGGTTCTAAAGCTGGGGGCCCTCCGGTCCTCTGGTGGGCCAGTCCGACAGCGATCATAAAGACGTGTTGAGACTTAAAGGCCATTGCTGCTCCACTGGGATTTCTGGGAAGAAAAGATATGCTAAATTGCTCTCACACCTTCAAGTCAAGTCTCACGTCAATAGGCCTCTCACTATCCAGCCAACACGTAGCTCCACACTGAAGAGGGGCAACAACCCAGAAACAGATGTCTGCAGATGGGAAGTTTTACCTTTTGGAGAGAATGTTTGGCTTGGCATAAAATCCCAATTAATGTTCTAAGACTCCTAGATAGAGTGAGACTGCACTTAAAGGGACATCTCTTTGCTCAAGAGGTGTGAGAGCTATTTTGCCTATCCTTTCTACTAAGATTTCTGAAGGCCATCTGAATATTTCTTCATATGTGTTAGGATAGGGACAGGGAGACACAAGGACAGGTGAGCCCTAAAGTTGGCACCCACCTTGCTGTCCCTACCTACTTGCCTCAGATGCTCTAATTAGCAAACGGACAACTGAACGACAGTCCCTGATCTCACTGAAGTAAAACAAGACAATACACAACACAATGGAGGGGAAGTCAGGTTACCAATTAAAAAAAACAGCCGAGCAGCGAAGTACAAAATCGTATCTAAGGGGGTAGTCAAAGGTCGAAAGCTGAAGTCAAGTAACCAGGTAACAAATGCGGGGAAACAATGCTGGGTCAAGGAACACTAGACTAGCAAGGCACTATTACCGGCAAAGAACACAAGACAATGGCAGGTACTTATGGAACTAGGAGTCCGAGATACCGACAGCTCACTGGCAGAGTCAGACAAACTCATGGCCCGAGTTCTTAAAATTTAACATTGCTGACATTAAGGGACAGTCTCCCTAAGGACATAAACAATATGAATATTAGGATGGGAAGAAGCCCACAGCCACTTCTGGTACAATATATCATTAGATTAATGGAGTCCTGCCCAGTCCCCAGCCTTGGTAATGAATAACTGGTTTGAGTTTCATAACATAAAAGTATTTTGAATTTCTGTAACCATCAAGCCTAATATGCCATTTCAATATTTGTAACCATCAAGTTTCAGCGCTTATTTGTGAAGAAAAAAAGACAACTGTTGTCCATTAAATCTCTTTATCCATTGTGGCACCATTGACCTAAGTTTTTTTTTACATGGACCAATTATTGACATTAGCAATAACTGAACGAGAAATTTAGCAGTCGTCGGCTGATTACATCTTCTGTACATGCATTTAAATTATAGCCTATTCTCTCATGTATACGGGTCTGTGCAGGCGACTATTCTGAAGATATCTGGCCAGGAAAATGACTGAGTGATCATTCGCCGGGCAAACCTTGTAAAGGCTTTGCAAAGAAGTGCTGATCACGAGTACTTTACATCAGCCCATGTAAAATTACCCTAAGGGTACAAACACACTGGGAGTATCCGCAGAGAAGTTCTCGCTGCGAATTTGCAGCGAGATCTGCTGCCGATCTGTGCCCTGTATAGTCTATGGGCAGACAAATTTGCAGTGGGATGAACAAGTCAGCAGCCTTCCCCCTTAACCGCCCACCACCGGAGCATATATACATCACCTTCTCCACGCTCTGGCTTGCTTCGGGAATACCCAGCACGTCCCGCTCGGCTAATCAGTGTGCTGCCCCAATGCAGCGCACTGATTGGCTGAGCAGGACGGGAAGACGCCGGGAGCCCCTAAAGCAAGCCGGAGCGAGGAGCAGGTGAAGTATACGCTCCGGCGGCGGGGGGTTAACGGGGGGGGGGGGGTGCTGACATACTAGTTTGTCTGCCCATAGAGTGTGCAGGGCAGGGATCCACACGCATGCATTTTTTTTTAATGTACACAAAAAAAAGGTCAGGTATCTTTTTGCGTACGATAAAAAAACGGATGTTTTTGTATCCGTTTTTTTATAATGGCAAAACAGATTAAAACGGATGCACACAAAAGCATCCTTTTTTCCATCATTTTTTTTTTTTTTTCAAAAACAGATTAAAAATTTTAAAAAAAGATTGCAAAAACATAGTGAGAACCCATGTTTACACTGAGTAATATAGGCAAAATTCCGCAGTGGAGAGCTCCCGCCTTTATTACTCAGGATGACGTTACCCTTAGTGAGAAAGGTTCAAGGAGTGAGAACTACCACAAGGAGTGGCAATCTTATGATGTTTCCCACAGTATTTGCCCTCCCTTTAGCCATTCGGAAGACCACAAAGTATAAACGTAACAGATGTTCTGCCCTTTGATCCGTCGATATATTACTAGAGTCAGGATATGCATTGTCAGCTTTAGTTTCTACAGCAAGGACACGCGGTATACGGTGGAGGGTGTACAAGGTATAGACATGTAAACTCATTTAAAGTTGGCTTTCCTGCCTGTGTTCATTAAGTACGACTTTCATTGTCTCTCTTCTTTACGCCATGTTGAGTACATTGTGAATTATTTATAAACAACATTAATTTATATTCTCTTTGGGTTTAGAGCTTGGAAAAAATTCAGCACTTTGTCTGCTCTCTGCCGGATGACTGCCAGATAACTGTTTGTTTTGTAAAAGTAATCCAGGTGGTCTTTTATTTCCCGAAGTCGCTTTGTTATTTGCGACATTTATTCTTTGACACATTGAAATACTTTAAGGGGTAATTGAATAAATACCTGGAAAATAACATATGAGAACAAGAGACGAGAATCCGAATAGCTTGCGCTCTGTCTTCTGCGGAGGACGAGAAATGCTTTTGGAATTAATTATTAACCAAGATATCATCTAATAATAAATTTATATGGCATGTAAAAAAATAAGTTTTTTGCCCCCCTTAGAGATATCTCCTATCATTCTGTTATAGTGACACTGAATAGTTACTTGACTTTCAACGAAATAAAACATAATTGGAACCTATTTTTCCAAAATTATGACTGAATTAAAAAAATTTATAAAAAAAAAATCTGCTTTATGTCCTTCAGGAAATGGTGTATTCTTTCCAGTCTGACACAGTGCTCTCTGCTGCCACCTCTGTCCATGTCAGGAACTGTCCAGAGCAGTAACAAATCCCCATAGAAAACCTCTCCTGCTCTCCAGACTGGAATAAATATTACTTCCTGCAGGACATACAGTAGTTTATAAGTACTGGAAGACTTGAGATTTTTTCCGGCACTTTCTGGCACCAGTTGATTTTAAAGGAATTTTTTTTTCTTCTATGGGCTTACTGGACGATCTAACGATCACCCCGTGGCCATGCCCCCTTCCCGCCTTGCTGTGCCCACCCCCCTACCCCCCACGCCTACAGCATACAGCAACACCACTTTTCCTTAGCCTTGTGAATGTGATCTGAGCGGCAAGGTATACATTGTTTACCTTACTGCTCACTGTACAAAAGCAAGGACTCCTCCCATTGACAGGAGTCCCTGCTCCTGTACAGATTTTTCCAAAGAAAATCACAAATATTTAGATTCAGAAAAATCTGAAGAATTCTTTGTGATATTCTGAGTGAAACCGGTTCATGCAGAACACATTCACTAATATCTACCTTTTTCTATAAACCCAGTATTTAATAATGGGTTTTATAAACCAGACGACCCCTTTAACAGTCCTGTACATTTACAGAATTTCGAAAATCCTGAAATCGTCACCCCGGGAGCTTTTTAATCTGCAGCAAATTTAGAAAACGTGAGTAAAACCATGATTATGTGACATATTTTATTACTAAAAACAATAAACCGTAGAATTAAGTGCAACAATCGCTGTAGTAAAAACCTTGTTTCTAGCCTGACCCTTGCATCTGATCACCTTGAAATTTCCATCCAGGCTGCTGTTAATCAAAATGGAAATTAAGGTCAGATTGCGAACTGGAAATATGAATCCTAATCACGGCCTCGCAACGCAAGCGCTACTTAAATAAACTTTGATTTTTGTCATCTGACAATGCAAACAGTTAGGAATAAGAAATGATGAATTACCTTCCAGGTCCCAATGAAAAAACTTAAATTGTTTGAAACGGTTGTCAGAATGATTGGGAAGTTTCAGTTTCAGAACTATGGTGCTGGGGATTCGGTCAGGAGAATGAAGCAAGTCAGTGGTTAAATTGATACGCAGATTGTCTTGCACTCCAGTAAATGTATTCCGCACCGATACCATTGGAAACTTCACAACATCCGAAGACGAGAAACCGACAAGTAAGCGGCTATTTACCTAATGAAGCTTGGTTGGCTGAGGATTCCGCAAGGCTCGGATGGATAAGGAACCGAAAAAAAGTAATAGAATGAAATATGGAAATAAAAAAACATTCACACCCAGGTGATATTCTTCATTGGGCAATGTAAGTGTTCTTCACACAATCTTAACCAAATCTAACGTGAACTTTATAAATGTGACATGAGGGACGATCAGCTTCATCCATCTCCGCTCCGCTCCTTATTTTGGTTTTGGATATTGTTATAAGTTTTACCGAATGGAAAAAAAAGTATTTTCAAGGATTCTGTCATAAGAGATTCGGTAACTGGTGCGGTGTGGCTCATTGTATACTCAATGAAGGTTTGGCAAACAAATAATAAAATGTAATGGCTCCAGTATACAGGTATACAGGTCCTAAACAGATATGTGTAAAATTTATTTTTTTTTATTATTATTTTTTTATGTTCAAGACCAATCTAAGGCTAGTGAATTAGGTGCTCACAGACGCAATGGGCTAAGAATGGCCGACATTTAAAAAATGTCCCAAGAACTAAAATGAACATGTAACTGTCGGTGCTCTTACTGAATCCTCTGTGGAGGGCTCCAGTCAACAAAGGCAATGCAGGGTTTGCCTGGTGACTGGCCCTGATGTCAGCAAGGTCGGTCAATCAATCGGAGAGCAGGAGCACTGGGCCAATCAGAAGTGGTACCAACATTTTATGGTTTTTCATCAAGGGAGCCTAAATTGGGCATCTGCCTCTGGCAGTTGCTCGTAATTGCGTCTCGACCTTCATTAGTGTTCTTCTGTGTCCTGATCTTCTGGTCATCCTGGTTCATTCTGACTTAGGCTTCTGGATGACCGAGCTTGTTGTTGGACTTGTGTTTGTTTTTGTCTCTGTCTTTGCTTTCCTAGCTTTTGATCCTCTGACATTTTTTCTGACTTACTTCTTGGTTTTCTAATTTGGATCTGTGACTGACAAGCTTTGACCTTGACTGAAGACCTTGTTTTTTTGGCTGACTGGCCCTGCAGAGTGTAGGGATTGTCACCCAGTTGGGAGCTGCTGCCTACAGCAGCTCATCAAAATAGGAAGGGACCATCGTCTGGGTTCAGTGTAGTGCACAGTGCCAAAGGATTCTCTGGGGGAGCCCAGTCTCTGACACATTAAAGGGCCCATAGGTCCACCCTATGGGCTCTTTAATTAACCCCATCTGGACATGACTCACATGTCACTATGGACTATTTGTTACAGGATGATTCACCACAACAGATGCAGCTTATGCTGGAGTGACTATGTGACTGAGGGATGGCAGATCGCACCATGACAGCCCATTGACATCCCACAATTGCTTTTTAGGGTGTTGATGGGGATGGGGGGTGACAACATCTCTGTGTCCTGTGTTACCCCCTTAGAAGCCATGGGTGCTGTTCATTATGGCATATATGGGGTTAAACTCATAGATGCCATGGAGTTTGTCCAGGCAAATAAAAAATAAAAAATGGGGCAGCAGGGGTTACTTTAAATACAATGAACAAGTGACATTTACCTGCCCTGGTCAAGGGCAACTGCTGCGCTACTGCTTTCAATCCCCTACTGATCTCCCATATCTCCTGGTTCCTGTGACATCTGGACCCTACAACTGCCCGCCCAGCCAATCAGTGACTGTGGTGGGACAAAGTGTGAAGTTCCTGTGGTGATGTGATGAGACCAGCGGGGGACCAGGAGTAGTGGCACAGTAGCTGCAATGAACCAGCATAGGTGAGTGTTAGAGATAAGTGAACTACGTACGAGCACGCTCAGGTTCATCTAAACACATTTAATTAGCGGTGGCTCATAAAGTTGGATGCAGCCCCAGGGAGACCTGGAAAACATGTATACAGCCTTTCACCAGAACTTCCTTGTGGCTAAATCCAATTTCAGAAGCCAATGGTATTCAAATGCCACATACCGCAGTTCGTACGAACCAGACTGAGCTCGAAGTTCACTCAACTCTAGTGAGTGTCACTTTATTTATGTTTATTGTGTTTACAGCTCCCCCTGCTGCTCAGCATTTTTATTTATTTTTTAGTCCATACCAGTGGTTGGGCATGCTGCCGTCTGCTGAGCCTGCACCCTCCCTGCACTGCACATATACAGCAATTGATGGAAATTACTTCCCTATATACATGGCACAGGTTAGAAACGTCTTAGAAGGGAAGCATAAGGACTCAGACACTGGTGTTTATAAAACAGATTCAGCTCTGCTAGGCTCTGCTGCATTCACATCTCACATCTTAACGCCATTTTACATCGGTAGAAAATACAGCAGTAATGCAATTTAAAAATATTCAGATATTCAGTGTTTGCATATATCTTAGCGCTATCACGGCTCTGCTGCATATTGGTGTTTGTTTGCTTATGCATTACAGTCACAACATAGACGCACCTGCACCTGCACTATTACACATCCATATCACATACATAGAGGCTGTTCACATTTTTATTATATAGCACCTAATGCAGCTGGTTGTTATGCTATAAGAAAGGGATGGGGAGTGTGGACTACAATGTCCTGCAGGAAATGTTGTTTTCTTTTTATCCTACCACAATGCTCTCTGTTCCCCACCTATCCCCCTTCTTTCTATTATTGAGACAAACTCATCGTAACAGTGACGGCTAGCTAAGCGAATGACTGTGGCTGATACAAACAATTGTGCTCACATCAGTGATTGTTTAAACGAGTCTATTTCAGAAGTAGGAAGCAGAGGTATGAGTAGGGGATCAGATGACATTACCAGCAGCTGTGGGAGTCCGAGCATATTTGTGGTAAGCCTCTTTAAGCTTCGGCCAATGTTTGTAGATGTTACTTGTTGTGATGTCAGTTCTAGTCCAGCACACAGGTGCGATGTTGGTACCTATTTGTGTATGACTGGCTTATATTCCCCAAAATGGTCAGTAGCCTTCTGGGTGTGCTGCCGGTCCTTTGGGCTCTTGTCCTGAAGTGGCAACTGACCCAATCTGGATGTTGGTACCGCCACCCACAGAAGAGAGGGAAAATAACCCAAGGTGTATGTGGTGTGTGTGTATATAAGCAGATATATAGAAGATGTCTTAGTAAGTGAAGTGATACTCGTACTCACGTTAACACAATCTCTAACCACCATCTGCCCCCTTTGTATAATAGAACACATCCCAGGTGGATCAGTCATCAGTTATCTGTGTGTAGCTAAGTATCTGAGATTTCCTAGTTACCTGCACTGCACAGTAGAATACATAGACCTTTATATAGCGGTAGCTTTGTCCTACTGGGATCAGCTCCTCTTCCTTCAGGAGGGGTACTGTTTAAACAAGTTCCTGGCGTGGGCTAGGGTGTTCCTTGGTGGCTGCTCTCCCCTACTTGTAGTTTAGGACTGCATCTGTCCACACTGGATACTTAGTCTGAACTGACTTGCCTCACCTCCTCCCACATGGAGCTAACCCCACCCACGGGGCAAGTGTGTGTAAGAGAGGACAGACAGGATAGGAGAGAAAAGAAAGAGCACCTCCTAGTGGTCAGCATGTAACACATGGTACGAATAGACAATTAACCCATTACTTCCTTTAGCTGTGCAATAATAGTAATACATCCAAAAAACACTGACACCTAGTGGAGATACAGCACAGGATACAGCATGAGTATGTTTTTTGCCCTCCCCCCCTTAAAGGAGAAGTCCATTGAAAATAATAATTTGAAAGCAGGCAGGGGCAGGGAGGATATGATAACTAAGCACTACTTACCTCTTCCGATGCCCCCAAAGAGCTGCTAGCTGCTTCACAGGCTGCTGAATGCCCATCAGCACTCATTTCCCCCCAAGTTCTAATGTTATCACAACTTGAGGGGGGAAATGCTTCTGCCTCGGTCACTGATTGGCTGAGCAGACAGTCCATCATCTAAGTTATGACGCTGCTGGAGCAGGAGATCCCCTAGATCAGCGGGGGACCCGGAGTAGTGAGAAAGCGCTATGGAGACACGGGGAGTAGGGGTTGTTTGATATGTTCCTCCTTGCCCCTGTCTGCTTGAAATTGTTATTTACTATTGAGTTCTCCATTAATTTCATGCCACCTCGTAGCCAAATATACATCTGTAAGAGAATTTTCCGGACATTGATGGCCTTTCCTTAGGATAGACCACGACTTACATCTGCACCCCAGCATTGTGGTCCTTTCCCATTATTCCTTCAACAGTAACACCCGGCAATCACCAGGCAGGGGAAACTGCAGCAGTTTAGCTCCATTCAAGTGAATGGGCCCAGTTATGCAGTCGGGTTGTCAGTAGCTCTGTTGTACAGAAACACCATAGTGACATGGCCCCATATTTCTTAGCAAAGGCCAATACTAAAGCGATGGTCCATCCTAAACACAAGCCATCACTCTACAAGATGGAAATACCCCTTTAAGTATCTACATTGTGTATTAGAGGCCATTGTTTGGAGACAATAGCGGGTAACATTCCTGCAGACGTGACGTTATGTAGTGTTTAGAACAGGAATCTATGGGCACCGCGGTTCTTTGTGCCAGTCACTTCCAGATTCCATTCCTGCAGCTTCTCTCCGAATAACACGGCAACTTCCATCCCTGATTTATAAGCCTCCCGATAAGGAGGAAAGTTCTTTATAATACATGCAAGGAGCAGATTACAATTGGAAGCAGCTGAGCTGTTAATCTGCATGGGGCGATACACGTATTTTTTTCCTATGTGTTTGTTCTTGCACGTTCCCCAGGAAGGTGGCGAGAGTCTAGCCTGGCGCGGCATGGGCTGAGATTCTGATTCTCATTCATTTCAATCCCTGCGGCTATGGATATTCACCCATCAGAGAAATATTTGTCTTAACAATATCGGAGGTCAGCTCCAGTCTGATCTTTCCTTTCTTCCCCTCGAAACAAAGTATTAATTAATACGTCTTTTTCTTCCAGGCGATATAAATACTTAAACAAGTAAAAACCACAGAAAGAAGACAAGTATCCAAAGCACACAGTCTGCAATTGTCTTTTTTGTTTCGACATCCAGCTGTAGTTCTATAAAGTTCTACATATGTTTTCTAGAACAATGTCTGGTGCAGGTGGATGTCATGTATAGATTGTGAAGTTGCAAAAGGCAGAGAGGATCATGGGACCACAAAGGTTTCAAAGACGTTAAGCTTAGGCTATGTTCACACAACGTTTTTTCAGCTCAGTTGAAAATGACGTCCGTTATTTTGAGTCTAAAATAACGGATGTTATTTAGCAGCCTGGCCTCCCCTTTGGCTATGTTCACACAACGTCAAAAATGGAGAAAACGTCCGATTTCGCTATTTAAAAAAAAACTGACTTCAATGCAATAGCATTTAAGTCAATGGGAAAACGGACATCCTATGCACACAATGCATTGAAAAACGGATGTTTTTGCCGCGGACGTCAAAAAAATGAACATGAACATTATTTTTTGGACGTTTTTTTTCAAATAGCGGACGTTTTTTATTAGCTGTTCACACACAGTTCTTCTATTGTCACCGTTCTTTCTCCGTTTTTACTATTAAATTCAATGGATTTTTCAATGAAGCAACAACCAAAGGGCAATTAGTGACCCCAAACTAACAATAATGTGCAAACACCCGTCATTGCACTAAAGGGATGCCAGACTTCGAAAAACGTCCGTTATTTTAGACTCAAAATAACGGACGTCATTTTAAACGGAGCTGAAAAAAATGTTGTGTGAACATAGCCTGTGTGGGTGTGTCTTAATTGAAAAGTCCATTGAATTTAATAGTAACGATGAAGAAAGAACGGTGGAAAAAGGAAAACTGTGTGAACTACTAATAAAAAACGTCCGCTGTTTGCTAAAGACGTCCAAAAATAATGATCATGTTCATTATTTTGACGTCCGCGGCAAAAACGTCCGTTATTCAATACACTGTGTGCATTTGACGTCTGACTTCCCATTGACTTCAATGCATTGACATAGCAGTCAGTTAAATTGCGTCAAAAACAGACGTTATTTTAAATATGAAAATCGGCCGCCTTTTCTCTCGTTTTGACGTTTTGTGAACATAGCCTAAAAGGGGAACTCCAGTGATTTTTTTTTCCCCTTTCAAATCTGGTGTCAGTTATATATATTTGTAATTTACTTCTATTTAAAATCTAAATTCTTCCAGTACTTATCAACTGCTGTATGTCCTGCAGGATGTGGTGTATTCTTTTCAGTCTGACACAGTGCTCTCTGCTGCCACCTCTGTCCATGTCAGGAACTGTTTAGAGCAGCAGCAAATCCCCATAAAAAAAACCTCCCCTGCTGTGGACAGTTCCTGACATGGACAGTGGTGGCAGCAGAGAGCAGTGTTTTAGACTTGAAAGAAAACACCACTTCCTGCAGGACATACAGTAGCTGATAAGTGCTGGGAGACTGAAGATTTTGGAATAGAAATGAATTACAAATCTATATAACACAACAATGACAATGATGAGGCTAAACTTCCATAATTACCTACAGCAGACACACTAAGTTAACCTATCCTGTTTGCTTTACTGTGTAGATGGGCTCAGAGTCTCCAGAGTCATCTCGTTATACTTAGATGGCCACTTTCTTCCACAAACAGCCTCACTTTTGTCCTCAATTTGGATTTGAGTTCTGCAGCTCAGTTTAATTATAGTAAATGGATCTGAATTGTAATACCACACACAACCTGAGCACAGGGGTGACGCTGTTTTTAGTTTTTCAGAAGTAGCTGTGCTTTTCTACTTCTGATAATCACTTTAAAGCACCATTATTAGATATGAGCACAACTCAAGCACGCTCTGTCCAAACCCAGAAGTCTTGGCATATAATTACTGGCGCCTGGAGAAGTTGGATGCCGCCCCAGGGACTCTTGGAAAACATGAAGACAGCCTATGGCCTATGGCTCTATATATGTTTTTCAGACAGTCCTTGGGCTGCATCCAACTTCTTCATGTAGCTGGATTCAAACGCCCATTATTAGGGTTTTCTTATAATAGAAAAATGCCCCTAATATAGCTTACCTTTCCCATGCCATGACTGAGCCTTTAAGGGGAGGAGGCGAGACCGTATCACTTACTGGAAACTATGTTAGCCTGTGAACACTTTTATGACCATCAACTCCCAATCATTGCAGCTGCCATAAATCACACACCACTGACCTGACAATACAGGAAGTAAATGTACACCTTTATAAATATGGCTGCTTACAGGTAAAATTTTATGCACAAATAATAAAAGTCTCCATCATTTTAAAAACAATATAAATACATTATTTCTTTCACATACTTATATTCAAGTCATAAAGCTAAAAATAAATACATAATATATTCCCTTTAAGAAAAAATACTTTACCCCTTTAAGAGCACTATTATCAGTTCCTGAACAAAGATACGGGGACTAATTATTTGAAGGCACAATAGCACCCGTGTTTCCATGTCAGACGCCTCGTCCTGGTCACCAGTAACAGTCAACAGGTCAAGAAGTGACTTTCACAGTGCGGAGGAAGGTGTTCTTGGGTAAATATTGTTTTTGCTGCATTTTCCCATAATGTGTAAATAGACGTAATGTACCTGAGAAGTTTGCAGACTTTAACAAGTTGGGCGACCAAAATAGCAGCGAGACAAAGAAAAGCCGCGTTATAAATGAGGACGTATCTTTATGCAAGGGTAAAATTAATTACAATGCTTTGATAAATTACTCTCTTTGGGAATTTAGCAGAAAATCTACTTGTTGGCCGGGAATACAGTGTTTTATCTTAATGTAGGCGGTGTGCCACAAAATCATTTTAACTTTAAATACTAACTTAAAGAAAAATTTAAAGAGAAAACTTTAGACTGTGTCCAAGTGTATTATATACTGCGGACAGGAATAATGGGGAATCCTAAGTATTAGTAATGATAGGATATAGATCAGACTATACACTATATAGATCAGTCCCTACACTAACTCAACACTTTGTCGGTCAGCGATCGCCAACCCGGCAAGGCAAGCGCAAGTAGGGAGTGGAGGCCATGAAATGGCCCTGCAAACCCAATGTCACAGGACCAAACCCCAAGGGCCCCCAAACCCAGCGGGCACCGCCGGCAGAGAAAGCGGCCACTAAGCAATAGAAGTGTGAACAAGGTCTTTGTGCTCACCACTGCAGCCTGACGTTGGTTTTTAAATGTAGCCGAGAGGCATAAGTGTCAGCCATAGATGTGATGTGCAGCAGCTCTTTTCTCTTTCCGTGTCGTATTTTACCTTTCTCCCCTTTCTGAGTGGCTAGCACTCCTTCTGGTAAGACCCATGTAACCCAACTTAGCAGGAGGCACCTGTGCACACATGGTAAGTACCTCCTAGTTCTACCATTCTACCTCTGGTGCAGTGGTGAGCTTGTTAACACTTTTGTTGCTTGGTGGCTGCTTTCGGCGGGGCCCTTGGCGTTTGGTCCTGTGACAGTGGGGTTGCAGGGACATTCTGTGGCCTCCCTTCCCTGCTTGTGCTCGCTTTGCAGGATTAGCAGTCACTGACCGACACAGTGCTGATTTAGAGTAGGGACTCATGTGATCCAGGGGACCTGCACGTGGTACATGGGGCAATATGGTTTTTAAATGTAGCCTAGCAGGCATTAGTGTCAGCCATAGGTGTGAGGTGCAGCAGCTCTTTTCTCTCTCCATGTCGCCTGTTAGCCAAAATGGCACCAAAAATATTGTGCTACTTGATTAATAGGATCTAGAAGTTTTGATTGGTCGGGGTTTGGGGGTTCAGTTCCCCTATAATCACTAGAATGAATCAGGAGTTGTATTGAGCAAACTTTATGGAAGTGTCTGGCTTCGTCAACCTCCTCGAACTCTTGGCATTTAAAGCGTCTGGAGAAATTGGAAGCCAAACTAGAGAATTGTTATGGCTGAAGCGGCGTCCCATGCCACATTCACTCCCTGGGCTCCTCCACTTCTTTAACGCTGGAGCCCACATGCTCAGGCCTTGTGACATCTACTCTTCAGTCATGCAGGGCACCTTCCCTCTCCTTGCTCGAGCTTGCTTCCCTGCTTGTCAGCGTGTGCATAGGGCACCTCATAGGGTGTGCGCACACCTCCCTATAGATTCCAACTATGCCCTGACCCTACTGTTGGAGCCTCCGCATGCTTAATAGCGTGTGGTCCCAGGTCTCCCGTGATTCCTGCTCATGGTACCAGCCCTAATTCCTGCCACCGTTCTGCCTACGTGTCTCCAGCTGCACCACGCCTGCCAGGGGTAGTGACCTGGGGGGTCGCCTTATGCAGCAAGTCCGACCCACCTTGCTGTAGGCACTGGTAAAAAAAACTGTGAGCTGCTTAGACTCCGCTTCCAGGTGCAGCTTACGCCATCACTAGTGGTGGTTCAGCGCATCCACAACTCCTGATGTTATAGGAATCCTGGAAAACCTGGAAACATCCATAAGCCATGGGCTTTACCCGTGTTTTCTAGGGTGTCCTCAGACTATATCTATCTTCCCCATATGCGGGGAGTTAAATGCCAAGCTCGGGTTCGGAGAAGTTGCCAGACCAAGACACTTTTATAAAGTTCGCCATGAGAAGAGTTTGGGCACTTTGCCCCTTGGCTCACTCCTGTCCCCATCTATAAGGATCCTGTAACAAGTCTATAGAGCCTATTTTCTGCAACGAGACAGGGAGAGCAGCAAGAGAAGGAGAGAAGCACTCAAATAAGCACTTCTCCCTTCTCATTGAGGCTTTAAACGCTCAGACCCTAACCGATCAAAACCTTTCACGTTTTGGTGACAAGTCAAATGTTTTACATAACATTTTAAATACAATGCTTGGAAAGAGTTAAAGGGAATTCAATCCAGCTTGCTGAAGTCATGCTATGGGTCAGGGGGAACTCAGCATATTAGTAGTATAAATTTGTAGGAAAAGTTCCAGTATGACTTATTTATTCATGTAAAAATCTGATCATTCTGGGCTAAGGTCAAGTGGGCGGTCCTAATTGGTGATTGAATTTAAGGTTCATATATAGAGTTGTCAATCATTGAGTAGGACCACACACTTTGGCCCAGAATGAGCAGAGGGACCCTACAGATAACAGTATCGGACTGGAGTATCTGGGGCCCCCCAGAGGAAATGATCCTAGGGCCCGCCAATGAAAACCAGTAAGAAACAACGTTTCAGTAAGTGTTTGTGCAGGTTCTAAAGCTGGGGGCCCACCTGAGAATTCTCTGGTCCTCTGGGGGGGGTGGGGGGGGGGGGGGCAGTCCGACACTGTAAGGACCTCTCATCTGTCCCAGGTTATTTTTATTAGAACAAAGTATATTAGATCCTACCTGCCCTGAGTACGTCTTTGAGCCATGTCCTGGCCCCAACCCTTCAGCTCCCTATTCTTCACAGCAGCAGGGAATCCTATTCTGAATCCAAAGCAGATATAACGGCTATTCTCTGAATGGAATCTAAATCAAATTGCAGGATTCGGCTCAACTCTACTCATCATAGTAAGAATATTTGTATACTCCACATACAATTTTACTTAAAAGGATTTAACTGAAAATTGTGTCATCAATACAAGTGGGGGGGATTTATCTAGGTTATACATTCCCTTTAAGGGGGACTATAAAGTTTACACCCCCCCCCCCTTAAAGGGGAATGACAATGAATTTCCAGGCTGATACAATGCTCTCTGCTGCCACCTCTGTTCATGGCAGGAACTGTCCAGAGCAGTAGCAAATCCCCATAGAAAACCTCTCCTGCTCTGGACAGTTCCTGACATGGACAGAGGTGGCAGCAGAGAGAGCTGTGTCAGACTGGAAAGAATACACCACTTCCTGCAGTACATACAGCAGCTGATAGTATAGGAAGACTGGAGATTTTTTAAATAGAATGAAATTGCAAATCTATATAGCTTACTGACACCAGTTGATTATTATTATTAATAATAATAATAATAATAATAATAATAATAATAATAATAATAATAATATAATAATATATATATGTATCAATTTATCCCCCACTGGAGTTCCCCTTTAAATCATGTAAATTTGATTTTAGATGGAGACAATAATTGTCCTATTAAATTCTCCTTTAATATTGTGAGTTTGATGACTGACACTTTATTTTGAAGCGAGCGTCTACAGGGGTGAGGAACCCTATTGTAGACACAGGCCACGTTATGATGACAAAAATGGATCTTTTAAACTTTTTCCTTAAACTTTTTCATTTTAACTGGAGCACTTCTCACTTGTGACTTCTTCCCAGCGCGGTAACATTTGCCATCTCTCAGCTCCGGCCTTAGTTAAGTTAGAAAGAGGAAATATGAAATGATAGAAGTCATCCCGAAATAGAAGGTCTTTCGTTCGCCTTTTGTCTGCCGTGGTTTGTTTTATGACAGAGTAGTTTTATAATGGACAAAATGTGACAAATTTCTCCATTCGGCAATGTGCTGAGGAAGATGAATATCATTCGAGTGGATTTCAGAAATTGAACGGGGCCATTTCAGCAGAAAAGCTGGGAAAATGTTCTATCGGCAATGAGAAGTAATGGAAGAAGTGGGCCCGGCCTAGCAGCTGCGCTCCAGTCCCGGAATGGGGTTATTTATGGCTCTTGGTTCGGATTGCCTCGGCTCTGTTAAGAGCTCTTCTTAATGGGTTTTGACAAATTTATACACTTATTCTAATGGCTTATCCTCATTTAACCATCGCACGTCGAATATAACCCAGAGGTATTTAATGTAAATGAGAGGATTTGTAGCTGTTACCATGCAGCCATGGAACTCATCTGTGGCTTCATTAGCATCGCCGATGAATAGCTATGTATTACCGTAACACAGTCCGGAGTTACAGTATACGGGATAGTATGTGATGGGATTATACATGTCTAGACTGTCAATCACAGGCAGTGCAAGGGTTCTGTAATGGTGACAATGACCTATGATTGTATGTCAGAGGTGAAAAGGGGAACTCCAACATTTTTTTCTTTCTTTTAAGTTAACTGTTGTACGAAAGTTATATAGATTTATAAGTTACTTATATTTAAAAATCTCACGTCTTCCAGTACTTTTTAGCTACTGTATACTCTGCAGGAAGTGTTGCATGCTTTCCACTGACATAGTGCTCTCTGCTGCCACCTATGTCCATGACAGAAACTGTCCAGAGCAGCAGCAAATCCCCATAGAAAACCTGACATGAACTGAGAGCATTGTGTCACACTGGAAAGAATACACAACTTCCTGCAGGGCATACAGTAGCTTATAAGTACTGGAAGACTTAAGATGTTTTAAATAGAACTCAATTACAAATCTATATAGTTTTTTGACACCAGTTCATTTAAAAGGAAAAAATAAAATTGGTGGAATACCCCTTTTTAATGGGTATTACCATCTGGACATGTTATGCCCCAGGCATGTTATCCACAGGATAGAGCATAACTAAGAGATTGTGTCTGACCGCTTGGACCTTCCATGGTCCTGTGTACAGGGACCCCAAATGCCTGGCTCAAAGGAGCTGTGGGCTGCGCATCCATTCTCTATGCAGCCCCCAAAGAGAGAGGGTGCAGCTTTTATTCCTCTTTGGTGATGATTACACATAGAATAACCTGCAGCGCCTTTCAGCCAGGATTTTGGGTTCCCTTTATTTGTGATTGGGGGGCCCTTTAGCCGTATCCTGTGGTAACTGTGGATGGGGCATAACTTGCCCTAACTTGGGAAGGTCAAACTGCAATTTCGAGAGTGGGGACCTCAGTTTCTCGTTGAATGGAGCAAGTTAAAGGGGTACTCCAGCGGGGGGGGGGGCTCTACTTTTGTGCTGGGAACGGGGAGGAGGTCGAGGGAAAAGACGTCCACTCACCTCCCCGGTTCTAGCGGCGGGTCCCGCATTGCGGCGCTCCAATGCCCGGTTCCCAGCCGCTTCCGGGTGTCTGACACGGGCCCGAGAAGTGACGTCTCAGGTCCTCTCAGCCACTCAGTGAAGGAGGCGGGATCGGAGCGGACTTGAAACGGATCCCGCCTCCTTCACTGAGTGGCTGAGCGGACCTGAGACGTGCCCCCCCCCCACACACACTGGAGTACTCCTTTAACCTCTTAAGGACCCATGACGTACCGGTACGTCAGCCCTTTAAACGGGCGCCGCGGCCGGCCGGGTCCCGATCGGGGGAGATAGCCTGCTATAATACATAGCAGGCCATCTCTCCCTGTCGGCATGGAGGGTTGTTAACCCCCCCCATGCCGACGATCGCCGCTATTGGCTGATAAGCCCATAGCGGCGATCGGAACCTTTCCGGGCCATCGGTGGCCCGATGACCCGGAAAAAAATGGCGGTCGGTGCTGTCCGAGGACGGCACCGACCGCCATTACTGTAAAAAGTAATGGTGGTCACGGTACCACCGTCCCGATCGCCGTGAACGGCCGGCCAGCCGGCCGGCCGTTCACGGCGATCAAAGTCCCCACAAGTAATAAATACCTGCTCCGGACCCCTCAGCTAGGTAGCTGAGGGGTCCGGAGCAGGTATTTGTACATTACTCACCTGTCCCGGGGTCCTGATCGGCGTCTTCCGGGTTCCCGGCGTCCTCTTCATCTTGTCGGGACTTCGGCTTCTTCCGTGAGTCCCGATCGTCTGTTTCCGGCTCCAGCGTCGTCTTTTTTCGTATTTTTCCGGCTCCAGCGTCGTCTATTTTCGGATCTTGCGCTCTGCTGCCCCCTAGCGGCTGATAAGTGTAATACACGTATCAGCCACTACAGGGATGTTCAGAATGTAGTAAAAAAAATTTTTTTTTTCCCAATTTTTTTTTTCCTATTTTCCGCACCCTATCGCCGCTGAGTGTTGATCAGCATCGCACGAAAGTGCGCTGCTAATCAGCAACTCCTCCTTTTTGGCGTAGGGTGGTTTTTTTTATATCCTACTGCCACGGTCTGCTGATAAGTGCCGAACATAAGTGCGGCATTCATCAGCAACACCATTTTTGGCGTAGGTTTTTTTTGTATACTTACTGTAAAAAACACGTAAAAAAACACTACATTACACCACACTACATTGAATAAAGTTTTACACTACACCACTACATACCCCATATACCAATCCCCATATAAAGATGGCCCCCAGGGTGTTTTCGGTATCGGATGCATACATTATTATTGCCTCCGACACCGAAACAGCCAGTGAGGATGAATGGGGGGTCCTTCGTTCCTCCATTCATCCTCATCCTCCTCATCATCCAGTGACGTGTCTGGGAGTAGCGTAGCGTACGCTGCCCCCCAGACACGTCTTTTCCGCCAGTACCGTCCCAATAAGAGATGACGGTATGGCGTGAAATTCTACACACTCTAAGTATCAAAAGGGTAACAGCATCTCACAAGGCGGAGATAGAAAAAAATAAGTATTTATTCCAGCATGGCACAGATACAACGTTTCAACCGCAATGGTCTTTTTCATACTTGAAAAAGACCATTGCGGTTGAAACGTTGTATCTGTGCCATGCTGGAATAAATACTTATTTTTTTCTATCTCCGCCTTGTGAGATGCTGTTACCCTTTTGACACTTGGACTGTTTCTGACCCTGCCTGGACACCGGGGCTGGTAACTGTTGCATCTTTAATTTACTAAGTTTTTTCATTATTTTTAGACTGGATAGTCTTTAAGGAGGAGTGCTATAGTACTTTTTGCTTTTTATTCTACACACTCTGTGACAGTACCTCAGGGTACACTTACAGATTTCGGGTACGTGCACACTGCGGAATGGCGAAGAAAAACCCTTTGTGCATTCCGCAGCTGGCACCCGCCGGCGGACTGATGCAGGGGCGCGTCTCCGCCCGTGTCATAGACTCTATCCTATGCATGGGCGGATTCCATCATCCGTCATTCCATCAACACGTTGGACGCAGAGCGGAATCCGCCCGTGCATAGAATGGAGTCTACGACACGGACGGAGACGTGCGCCTGCATCAGTCCGCCGGCGGGTGCCAACCTGCGGAATGCACAAAGGGTTATCCTCGCGATTCCGCAGTGTGCACGTACCCTTAGGGTGTATGAAGGAAGGGACACTCGAATCCAGCCCCCAGATGCCCACTCCCCCCCCCCATCCTCGGAGTTAGTGGGGACATCGTCCGTGAACTGATCTTCCCACTGCTGGATAAAGGTTACCACTTGTACGGGATAACTTTTATACCAGCACCCCCTCTTCTGGTCCCTCGCTGCCTGAGCTACTGTAGCTTGCGGCACGATCCGAACATATCAGAAGTAGTAATAGAGCCCTAATATTTAGCAGCCATGGAGCGGACCCAGCGCTTCTGGATATGAAGGACCCCGTATAGCACCAGGAAAACATTTTTCAGGTGACGTCCCCCACACTGGAGAACAGGAGACCCCAGAAGAAGTGCAGAGTGTGGCGTAACAGGGGGATCAGGAAGGACACCATTTTCCAGTGTGACGCCTGTCCTGATCACCCCGGCCTCTGCATACTGGATCGCTCCAAGGCGTACCACACGTCACTGGGGTTCTACATTATCTAAATTCTGTCCCTTATTCCTATTTCAGGGGTCACGTTGATCCAGGGATTATTCTGATCGCCATTATGGAGTCGGGAAGGAATTTTTCCCCTGTGATGAGGCTACTGTCGTCTGCCTCACGAGGGTTTTTTGCCTTCCTCTGGATCAACACAGATTGAGTTTGATGGACACCTGTCATTTCCAACCTTATAAACTAATAATTGGCCTAATACCCCCAAATAAATTAGAATTGTCCCTTTTCCACAGCTAAGTAGGTATGGCCGCTATTCCCATTAGAGGATGCCATGATGCAATTACAAAGCCTCTGTGCGGCCAGGACAGTAGAAACCCCCCACAAGTGACCACATTCTGGAAACTAAACCCCATAAGGAATCTAACAAGTGGGGCAGCGGGTATATGGCCCCCTGGTGACGGCCACATTTGGGACGTGAAAATGAAAAAAATGGTATTTTTTATTTTCACGGCACATGTTCTACACATGTGCCCATCACTAGTGGGGTCCATATGCTCACTGCACCCCTTGTTAGATTCCTTATGGGGTGTAGTTTCCAGAATTGGGTCACTTGTGGGGGGTTTCTACTGTTCTGGCAGCACAGGAGCTTTGTAATTGCGACATGGCCTCCATCCCCCATTCCAGCCTCTAAATGGCGCTCTGTCCTTTTGGTGAATTGCCCTGTGCCCATATGGCAAATTATGTCCACATGTGGGGTATTTTCGTACTCAGGGGAAACTACCCTACACGTTTTGTGTTCATTTTCTTTTTTAACCCCTTGTGGAAATGGAAAAAAATCAAGGCTAGACCAACATTTAGTGTAATTTTTTTTTAATTTTTACTCTAAATCATTGATCTTGTCTTGATTTTTTCATTTTCACAAGGGGTTAAAAGATAAAAAAAAACACAATGTGTAGAGCAATTTCCCCTGAGTACGGAAATACCCCACATGTGGACATAAAGCGCCATGCAGGTGCAGGGTAAGCCTCCAAAGGGAAGGTGCGCCATTTGGTTTTTGAAGGCTGGATTTGGATGGAATGGATTTCGAGGGGCCATGTTGCATTCAAAAGGCCCCTGTGTTGCCAAGACAGTTAAACCCCCCACAAGTGACCCTATTATGGAAACTACACCCCTCAAGGAATGTAACAAGGGGTGTAGTCAGCATATGGACCCCACTGGTGACGGGCACAAATGTGGAACAATGTGGCGTGAAAATGAAATATTAAATTTTTTACACTATAATGTTGGTCTAGCCTTGAATTTATCATTTTCACAAGGGGTTAAAAGAGAAAAAAAAACACAAAATGTGTAGAGCAATTTCCCCCGAGTCCGTAAATACCCCACATGTGGACATAAAGCGCCATGTGGGCACAGGGCAAGCCTCTGAAGGGAAGGAGCGCCATTTGGATTTTAGAGGTTGGATTTGGCTAGAATGGATGATGAACGCCATGTCGCATTTACAGAGCCCTTGTGCTGCCAAAACACTGTAAACCCCCCACAAGTGACCCCATTCTGGAAACTACACCCCTCAAGGAATCTAACAAGGGGTGCAGTGAGGATATGGACCCCTGGATGACGGGCACATTTGTGCCATGAAAGTGAAAAAATGAAAATTTTCACTTTCACATCACATTTTTCCACATTTGTGCCCGTCACCAGTGGGGTCCATATGCTCACTGCCCCCCTTGTTAGATTCCTTGAGGGGTGTAGTTTCCAGAATGGGGTCACTTGTGGGGGGTTTCCAGTGTCTTGGCAGCACGAGGGCTCTGTAAATGCGACATGGCCCTTGAAATCCATTCCAGTGAAATCCAGCTTCCAAAAGCCAATTGGCGCTCCTTCCCTTTGGAGGCTCGTCCTGCGCCCGCTTGGCACTTTATGTCCACATGTGGGGTATTTCCGTACTCGGGAGAAACTGGGCTACATGTTTTGTGTTTTTTTTTTTCCTTTTATCCCTTTGTGAAAATGAAAAATTGAAGGCTAGAACAACGTTTTAGTGTAAAAAATACTTTAGTCTTTTTTCAAGCCATATTGTTTGGAAAATCTGTGAAGCACCTGTGGGGTCCAGATGCTCACCGCACCCCTTGTTACATTCCTTGAGGGGTGTAGTTTTCTAAATGGTGTCCCTTTAGGGGTGTTTTTTTAGGTTTTGGCACCCCAGAGCCTCTGCCAACCTGAAGTGGTACAGTCAAAAATGACCAAAAATAACGGAGCCATTGAAATTCACTAGGCGCTCCCTTATATCTGAGGCTTGTGGTTGCGTCAAATAGCGCAATAGGGCCACATATGGGGTATTTCTATAAACTGCAGAAACGGGGCAATCAATATTGGGGTGCATTTCTCTGGTAATAGGTTTATAATTATGAAAAATATTGGATTACAATAAAATCTCTGCACAGAAAATTAAAATTTTCAAATTTCTTACACACTTAGCTTTTATTTCTGTGACTCCCCATAAAGGGTTAAAAAACTTTCTGGATGTGCTTTTGCAGAGTTTAGGGGGTGCAGTTTCTGAAATGGGGTGCTTCGTGGGGCTTTCTAACACACAGTCCCCTCAAATACACTTTAAACCTGAACAGTTCCCTAAAAATATCTGATTTTGAAATTTTACAGAAAATTTGGAAATTTGCTGCTAATGTTTTAAGCTTCCTATTATCTAAAAAAAATGAAATATAGTTTAATAAATGCCGCCAACATAAAGTAGACATGTTGCTAATGCTATTTAATATATAATTTATGTGGTATAACCACTTTCTGTATAAGCAGAAAAGTTTTAAAGTTGGAAAAATGCATTTTTTCACAATTTTTCACGCTATTTTGGGTTTTTTCATAAAGATTCGTTATAAGTATCGACTCCAATTTACAAGAAATGTGAAGTACAATATGTCACGAGAAAACAATCTCAGAATCAGCCGGATAGGTAAAAGCATCCCGAAGTTATTAATGAATAAAGTGACACTGGTCAAATTCATAAAATTTGCTCCGGTCCTTAAGGCCATTTCAGGCCCGGTCCTTAAGGGGTTAAATATTTTTGCAATCATATTCATTTACCAAATGTGTCTCCTTCTCCTGATATGCCGCTCATCGTCTAGGTTACCGACCACCACACTGCTCTTAAGACAGTGGTCTGGCTGATATATATATATATATATATATATATATATATATATATATTTCCATACAACTACATTCTAGCCATATATATATATATATATATATATATATATATATATATATATATATATATATATATATATTGTATATACTAACCAGACAGACCACTCTTTTTAGGGCAGAGTGGTGGTCAATAATTGGAGGAGAAGGGCAGCATATCAGGAGAAGGAGACAAGTTTAGTTTGGTAAATGAATATGTTTGCAAAAATATTTAACTTGATGAGCCCTACAAGTATAACTATATTAGCTTGGATGGGCAAGGGCCGACCTTTCCAACATCAGATCGAGTGATTGGCACCAGACAGAAAAGCAGCTGCAGAATGTATATGAATGAACGTCCTCTTATCGTAGCTCCTGGTTACTCTTCATTATTTTCGTGTCACCGTTGCCCGAACACAAGAGGATATTTCATTGAAGGGATCCCAAGGCGCACTTCATTCTGCTGAGCTGTTACCGGCTTGTCATGGTATTTAGTTATTGTGCTTGCTCCAAACACTCCTGTATACAGGTCCCAGCATATGTACGGCTGCCGTATGTGTGTCACCTGGTATAAATAGGAGGAAGAAGAAGACATTTATTGCAACGTGATTTCAAAGCTTCAGAATCATCAATTAATCCCAAATGTAACGACAAGCGGCAAAACAATAAATCAAAAGGTAATTAGAAAGGCAGCTTATTGACAATATACAATGAGAATAGAGTGAAAGCTTAACCCTTCAAGGACCAGAATGCTCAAAACAGCAGGAAAACTGTAAAAAAAAAAAAAAAAATGGACGTTACTTTTTCAGAGCGAATCTGCTTGGCAGCTCACATTGAAATCAATCAGAGCACAAAAAAACACGCCTACAAACAGCATTAAAAAAGCATGGAAAACCCACACTGATTTCAGAGCTTTTTTTTTCATAGTTTATACCCATTTTTTAATAACTATGTGCACATGCCCTAACTCTTTGTAATGATTTGCTGTTGTGTGCTTCCAGTAACTATAGCTATAGATTGGTAGGGGTCTCAGCATCCAAACCCCAACACTTTTTAAATGTCCATGTAACATTTTTTTTTTTTTATGAGAATAAAACTTTCATTTTTACTTTCTTTTTGTCTTGCTTGATAAAAAAAAATGTTTTCAAATCAACTGGTGTCAGAAAGTTATATAGATTTGTAAATTATTTCTATTTAAAAATCTCCAGTCTTCAGTCTTCTAGTTCTTATCAGCTCCTGTATGCCCTGAAGGGAGTGGTGTATCCAGTCTGACACAGCGCTCTCTACTGCCACCTCTGTCCATGTCAGGAACTGTCCAGAGCAGGAGAGGTTTTCTATGGGGATTTTCTACTGCTCTGGACAGTTCCTGACATGGACAGAGGTGGCAGCAGAGAGATAATTTACCTATTGAGGTTATTACCCTCATTGGGCCTAATCTCCTATTTAAGGGTAGCATTACACACTCCGTATCGCAGCGGATTTTATGCTATGGATCCGCAGCGGATCTACAGCAGATCCGCAGCAGATTTTATCTAAATAACTGAACACAGCATCAAATCTGCACCATCAAATTTGCTGTGGATCCTGTACATGTGAATGCACCCTAAGGGTGCCTTCACATATACCGACTCGCAGCGGAAATCTCGCTGCGAGTTTTGCTACGAGCTAAGGTCCTGGCAGGCCCCTGAGACTACATACTCGCAGCGGTCTATATGTATGTAATGCAGCCGTCCCCTTAACCCCTTCATCGGCTCCTGCACTGTCTGTATATACTTTACCTGTCTCCTTGCTGCACGGGGTCCCGGCTTCCTGCTCTGCCGCCCAGCCAATCAGTGTGTTGCCCAGCCGCAGCCGCTGATTGGCTTGGCGACAGAGCAGGAAGCCGGGACCCCGTGCAGCAAGGAGACAGGTAATGTATATACAGACAGTGCAGGAGCCGATGAAGGGGTTAAGGGGACGGCTGCATTATGTAGTCTCATGGGCCTGCCAGCACCTTAGCTTGTCACGGATCTCGCTGCAAAGCTCGCAGTGAAATTTCCGTTGCGAGTCGGTATGTGTGAAGGCATCCTAAAGCTGATTTTCCATTCAGGGGTCAGGAAAAGCTGTGTTGAATCCCCTGTGTGAGACAAAAAATTTTGGTTATGACTCCTGGCTTTTCCAGGAACAGCACATATATACACACAGGGTGGTCCAAAAGTAGATGGACAGTATGTGTAATTCCTAACCCTATTAAACATACTGTTCACCTACTTTTGGACCACGCAGTATATAGGAGTATAAATGTATACATGTATTTTAGCTGTAAATATTCTCAGTAATAACTCGTATGGGCCTCCGCACCATCCACACATGATACATGAACTACAGATAACCCTCCTGGATCTACACTCCGTTTCAGTCATTTCCTTTGGCTCCTTATAGTTTACAGCGGAGCCTATAATGCGATCATGGAGGCTGCTCAGTAATTTCCAGGCTGTCACTGGTTCTCGCATGGCACAGACTGGTAGCCTTTGGCACACAATAATGTGCAGTGGTGCACGTGTAGTTCTGATCAGCGCCCTGACACATGAATAAGCAGCTGAACTTCCAGCAGATGTTTATTCGGCTTCTGCTGCCAGAGGGAGAGGTGTTAGGATTAACTGCTAGTTGAGACGTGGCACACAACCCCGACCATTAGCAGCCGCTGCTGGGATGTTCTCTGCAAAGGAATATTCTTCCTGGGATATTATAGGAACTGTTCCACCGGAAATGTAATTATACAGGAATGCAAATAAGAATTAAAGGAGCAACCCAAGTCAGACATATTGTACAGGGGGAGGAGCCCCCAAAGAGTCATGCTCCGCCCCCTTGGACCCTGCACTATGCAGAACACTTATTGGAACAAGTCAGGAACAAGCAAGAAGGTCTTGGGTAGGTGGCAAGCAAAATAGTTGGGAAAGACATGAGGGCAAAACATTTTCTTAATAGACATAGGGCACTAAGCGCATGACAAGGGACCCAGGAAAGGTCAGGGCTATTTATTAAAAACACGGGCGTCAAACCAATTAAGAATGCACTGGCCCTTTAAATTTAAAATTCACTGTGGTGGTGCAAGCACGCCCTAGAAGGCGGGGATGACTGTGTCGGTTAAGAGGCCAGGAGACAGGAGGGGGGATAGGTAATGAGCAGGAAGAGAGCTGCAAGCAGACCCACGCCCTAGCATCAGTATAATGTAGAAGCTATGCAGCCCGTATAAGTGATTACAGTTACATTCAGTAACTTACAGGTGATGTCTTCTCTGATTAGAGTATGGTGCCCCCATTAGTTTACAATATGGTTATAATGCACTTACTAATAATGGACTCCTCTGTACCCCCAACTCACTAATAACGCTCCTACTGTGTCGCCTCCATAACATCATAATGCCCCTTTTCTCCCATACAGTATAAATACCCCAACTGTGCACTCATACAGTAATAATGCCCTCTATGCCTCCATACATTAATAATGTCCCCTGTGCCTCCATATAGTAATAATGCCTCCTGTGCCCCTAAATAGTATCAATACCTAACCTGTGTCATACAGTAGTCATGTGCCCTGCGCCCCTATGTTGTAGTAATGCCCCTGTGCTCCATATAGTAACAATGCCTTCCCTGTTCCTCATGCAGTAGTAATTTCCCCTGTGGCTCTATAGAGCAATTCTGTTCCCTGTGCCCCCGTATGTTAATAATGCCCCCCCTGTGCCTCCATATAGAAATAATGTTTCCCCTGTGCCTCCATATAGAAATAATGTTTCCCCTGTGCCTCCATATAGTAATAATGTTTCCCCTGTGCCTCCATATAGTAATAATGTTTCCCCTGTGCCTCCATATAGTAATAATGTTTCCCCTGTCCCCATATAGTAATAGTGCCCCCAGGGCCTCTGTGTAATAGTGCACCCTTAGTCCCACCCGCCATAGTAATAATGTAAAAAAATAAACCTAATACTTACCTAGTCTGGGCTCTCATGATGCATATGATCATCAATGTGCAGTAGACTGGCTATGCCAGCAGCAAGGAATACAAGACCATGGCAGAAGGAGAGGAGGGTGTGACCAGGGAGAGGTGAGTAATACATATTGTTCCACATGCACAAAGCAGATGCCTATAGAGCTCATACAGACAAACAGACATGTATATTCATTAGGCAATCCTAAAGAACGTCTCTGAGGGATTCATTCTGTTTATAAGGATTAAAGCTTTTCAGAAGTTCGTGAGCTTTTGCTGCTGTTACAAGATGTTCTGCTGATGACTTGAAAGGAGACTGTGATGTGACTGCGAGGTCTTCAGACCACACAACACGTGTACATAGCAGCTGAAAACTAAAATCAATCTAAAGCTGAACATGAGACAGGAGTGAGACTGTGCGCGCAGAGTGTTACAGCGTTTGACTTTCTAAAGTTATGACTGCAAAGAATTAGTTACATTTTAAATGAAGTCATTGCTCAACTTTGGAAAACTTAGTGTGAAAATCTGGCGGCTGATAAATACTTTGCTTTGTACTCTACACCAGGTTTAGGAAATTGTATATTCTGTGTATGTACTTCTGTGTGGTTGGTGCGGGGATTAAAAAAAAAGTCCGGCCTCACTTAACTTCTTACAGGGGGGAGGGCCAGGGGAGAGAGTAACAACAAAGTAATGCTTACCTCTCCCTGTGCCCAGGATGCGCCATCTGACTGGCCCTGGGACCCCTGCTGGAAGGAATGCCTGTCCTGGATGATAAACGGCCCACTCAGCCAATCGGTGACTGGAATTCCGTCCCACCCCAATCAGTGACTGGCTGCATGGTCAGTCCATCAGTCAGGTCATGACGTTGGCAGTGCTGGAAATCCCGGATCCTGGTGGGGGTCCTGGAGTGGGAGGGGGCACGAGGAGCTGTGTTAGTACCCCTTGTTATTTTCCTTCTTACCCCTGCCATTTTAGAAGAAACACCGGGAGGCCGGACTTCCCCTTTAAATATTTTCTGCTGAATCATTAACATACCCTATCACATGTACGAGAGTAAGTCAATCTGGTCACCACCCATCTCTTAATCAATAAGAACGATCGCTATTCGCCACATTTTTCTCCACCAATGAGGGCAATTGCTAATCTGATCATCCTATGTCTCTCTACCAAAGGAAGCAATCCTTACTAGTCCATAAATGGGTGGACTTAGACAAGTCTAGTAAGGGTAAGAGTCTGGTCTCTTGTCAATGTACATGCCTGTTAGTTCAGCTCCTGCAAGTTACTTCCTATCAGCAACGCGGCGGCTGTAGTCTTAACTAACGCTTTCCCAAGCCTGAGGAGGCCTACGTCTGCAAAGTCATGTGAAGCAAGTCACCATTGTTCCAGTCCACCCTACGAGGCTCCATCTGTGTTCTTCTACTTCATCTAGACCAGGGTTGGAGAAATTGCTTAAGGTCCCCCTGGCATTGCTGTCATCTATTAGGCCTCTGGTCAGCGACTGTGCCAATTGACTTCTACGTCGGCAATTATGCATCTGCATATGTCCTGCAGGTATTGTGAGACAGATCTACAGAGTTGTCATGTGAGTATGATTGCTCTCTTCTGTAGGTGACTGTGCAGTAAGAACAGATTAGGTAAATTTACAGTTGTTTCAAAGACTCAGTCAGAAGTCATTTTCTGGAGCACTGAAACAACTTGTTTAAAAGGAGTGTGTATGGTACATGGGGAATGCCGGCGTAACCACTCTGCCATGGGACAATGTACTACTGCACCCAGCCAGCCCTGCATTACACACCTGTCACAGCTTCTCACTGCTCACTACATTTCCTGTTTTTTATACCGGGATCTTTTTTTTTTCCTTTAAATGGAAACACAAAATGTTTTGTCCTTTTCACCACGGGCAGCTTGTTCTTAGGTAATGTGTTCATGCACTCAACATATGTTTCATCTATTCCAGATGAACAGTTCGTAGCCGAGTCTATTCTTTCCCCATCCCATCAGGAATGAACAGATGAGGCAATTCAAGGATAGTAAACTGTATTTTTTTTTTAAATGTAGAAAATATGCTGAAAGTTTCGACTCAATTTCCTGCATTATATGAAATGTTATCACAAAACAACATCAGCAATGTTCTCTTTACTTTTCTTATCCTGTTCCTTCAGGGTTCCTGTGATTTTATGGCAAGTGTAGCATAGCCCTGGGGCTTCTCTTACTATCAAAAAAGCAAGAACCCTGGAAACATATGTATTGTTATGGCCATGGCTCCAGCAAGTATAGCACAATGGTAAGCTGACACTTCATGTTCTGTAGAGCAAACTTTCCAGCGTTCTCTTCTTTATCATCACAGACAAGATTACAAAGTTGACCCTTTTAGACATAGCAGAGGATCTGCCATTCACCATTTAATAAGCTTGGTACTAAGTATCACAGAGTATCAGTTTCCCCATAGTGTTTCTTTAAAATAGTTTCCAATTACCATAAAGAAGTAAAAAATATTCCCATTTCATAACAGATAACACCTTCCCCGCCATGTCATACGTTATATAGAGGACTTTTTTTTTTTGTTCCTTCCTTTAATCACTATAAGGAACTTCTCCCGAAACAACACGGCTCTTGTGTACATGTAAATCTCCCCACTGTATCTCTCATTAGGTTTTCTGACTTTACCTTTGATGTGTATATGAAAAAGGCAGCTTTCAGCATCAAAGACTCACCTGAAATCTTCCAAGTACAGAAAAACTCCTCAAACTTCTCCAATAGTGGATATCTTTAATACTTTGTATATGAGAAAGAAGAAGATCCACGCCACGTATCCCAGGTCCGGCTGACAGACTGTTTAGGGGCTCCCAGCTTTATAGAAATTATATAATTATATTTGTACAAATCTATAAACTTTTTTGCAGTTATAGATAGATAGATAGATAGATAGATAGATAGATAGATAGATAGATAGATGTGCAGTTATTTTTTTATTTAATATTTTTCCAAAAAAATTCTCCTTGCTGCTAATTAAAAGATTCTTATATCGTCTCAGGAACCAATAACCCTTTGTGACCAAGTTCTACTCACACAGTTAAGGGTATTTTACAATCTATATAAATCAATTCTCTACTTTCCTGTTCTGCATTGGTAAAGAAGGAATTATGTCCTCTCAGTAATACCTGGTTGATACGAGGTCTGCAGGGCCGGACTGGGACTAAAAAGCAGCCCTGGCAGATAAAGCCCCCTTTCATCCAACATAAAATATCAACAACCCCCCATGCAGCTGGATAGTATATACCCCTAAATAGTAGTTTGGCCCCTCTGTGCCCCTATATAGCTGTTAGGTCCCCTTTGTGCATCCAGGTAGGTAGACAGTGTCAGACAGGGGTATCTCAGGGCCCACTAGAAGAAAGAATCCTGAGGGCCCGCCAACGAAGAACCAGAGAGAAACAACATGTCAGTCAGTAATGACAAGGAGAGAAAGGAGCTGCTGCACCTCACACCTATGGCTGATACTAATGCCTCTCGGCTACATTTAAAAACCAACGCCAGGATGTTGGTATATAATTTGATCAAACCATATTGCCTCATGTACCACGTGCAGGTCTCCTGGTTCACATGAGTCCCTACGCTAACTCCACACTGTGTCAGTCAGTAATTGTGTCATTGAGGAAGGGGTGAACTGTGCATTGGACAAGGCTCGTGGACGGTAACCATGGTGGATAGAAAGTAAATAGATGAGTAGGCAATGAATAGATAGATAGATACAGTGTCGGACTGGGGTACCTTGGCCCACCAGGGAAATTGATTCTTGGGGCCCACCCAATATATAAAGACATAATCAGCGCCAAACCTTTCACGTTAGTACAGCGACTTTGCATAGAGCTGTGTATGTGAGCAGCAATACTAGTGCAGTGCCAGTCACTTATACAGTTGTTACTGATTTATGCAGTTGTGGTAAAACTGCACCATTTATGTAGAAACTTTAATGAAATTCCAACAATATTGCTGTAAAAACACATAAAAAAAAACACATAAAAAAAGCCTCAGAAGATGAAGGAAAAAATGACCATCTAGTCTGCTCCTCTATTACAATCTCCAGCAGAGGAGGCCCATGACTGTTTATTCTAGCCTCACCACAAGCTGTTGGGCTGGAATAAGACTTTAAAGGACCATCATGAAAGGCATATCAGTGGTCAGCGTGTAAACCTGGCTTTAAAATGTAATCTGCCATTTTATACATCTACTAGTAGAAGAGAGAGAACACCATGCGGCGCACATAGCGTATTACTGCAGAACAAATGTGTGTAAGTGGCTAAACTTGCTGCTCACCTCGGGCGATCATGCTACAAGCCCAACACCGCCAGTCACTTTAGCGGTGGTTTGTACACCTTGATGCCGCTTGCAGCCCTTTCAACGGAACCAGGAGACTTGGTACAATAATTCAGCAGCGAAGACAGCACCAAAGTAGTCAAAAATCTTGTGACTTTATTCACTCCCTCTTGTGCAATGTTTTGCCTTACTCAGAGCTAAAACGAAACATTGCGCTAGAGGGTGTGAATAAAGTCACAAGATTTTTGACTACTTTGGTGCTGCCTCTGCTGCTGCTCCGGAGGGGGTGCAGTCTGGTGAGGGGGTATTATCCTACCTATCACTGATACTGCTGCTCCGGAGGGGGTGCAGTCAGATGAGGGGGGCATAATCCTCCCTATCACTGATACTACTGCTCCAGAGGGGGTGCAGTCAGATGAGGGGGTATTATCCTACCTATCACTGATACTACTGCTCCAGAGGGGGTGCAGTCAAATGAGGGGGGCATAATCCTCCCTATCACTGATACTACTGCTCCGGAGGGGTGCAGTCAGATGAGGGGGGGCATAATCCTCCCTATCACTGATACTGCTGCTGCTCCAGAGGGGGTGCAGTCAGATGAGGGGGTATTATCCTCCCTATCACTGATACTGCTACTGCTCCGGAGGGGGTGCAGTCAGATGAGGGGGGGCATAATCCTACCTATCACTGATACTGCTGCTGCTCCAGAGGGGGTGCAGTCTGGTGAGGGGGGGCATAATCCTACCTATCACTGATACTGCTGCTCCGGAGGGGGTGCAGTCAGATGAGGGGGGCATAATCCTCCCTATCACTGCTACTGCTGCTCCGGAGGAGGTGCAGTCAGATGAGGGGGGCATAATCCTCCCTATCACTGATACTACTGCTCCGGAGGGGTGCAGTCAGATGAGGGGGGGCATAATCCTCCCTATCACTGATACTGCTGCTGCTCCAGAGGGGGTGCAGTCAGATGAGGGGGGGGGGCATAATCCTACCTATCACTGATACTGCTGCTCCGGAGGGGGTGCAGTCAGATGAGGGGGGCATAATCCTCCCTATCACTGCTACTGCTGCTCCAGAGGGGGTGCAGTCAGATGAGGGGGTATTATCCTCCCTATCACTGATACTGCTACTGCTCCGGAGGGGGTGCAGTCAGATGAGGGGGGGCATAATCCTACCTATCACTGATACTGCTGCTGCTCCAGAGGGGGTACAGTCAGATGAGGGGGGGGCATAATCCTCCCTATCACTGCTACTGCTGCTCCGGAGGAGGTGCAGTCAGATGAGGGGGGCATAATCCTCCCTATCACTGCTACTGCTGCTCCAGAGGGGTGCAGTCAGATGAGGGTGGCCATAATCCTCCCTATCACTGATACTGCTGCTCCGGAGGGGGTGCAGTCAGATGAGGGGGGGCATAATCCTCCCTATCACTGATACTGCTGCTCCGGAGGGGGTGCAGTCAGATGAGGGGGGCATAATCCTACCTATTACTGATACTGCTGCTCCAGAGGGGGTGCAGTCAGATGAGGGGGGCATAATCCTACCTATTACTGATACTGCTGCTGCTCCAGAGGGGGTGCAGTCTGGTGAGGGGGGCATAATCCTACCTATCACTGATCCTGCTGCTGCTCCAGAGGGGGTGCAGTCAGATGAGGGGGGCATAAGCCTACCTATCACTGATACTACTGCTGCTCCGGAGGGGGTGCAGTCTGGTGAGGGGTGCATAATCCTACCTATCACTGATACTGCTGCTCCAGAGGGGGTGCAGTCAGATGAGGGGGGCATAATCCTACCTATCACTGATACTGCTGCTGCTCCAGAGGGGGTGCAGTCAGATGAGGGGGGCATAATCCTACCTATCACTGATACTACTGCTCCGGAGGGGGTGCTGTCTGGTGAGGGGGGGGGGGGGGGCATAATCCTACCTATCACTGATACTGCTGCTCCAGAGGGGGTGCAGTCAGATGAGGGGGGCATAATCCTACCTATCACTGATACTGCTGCTCCAGAGGGGGTGCAGTCAGATGAGGGGGGCATAATCCTACCTATCACTGATACTGCTGCTCCGGAGGGGGTGCTGTCTGGTGAGGGGGGGGGGCATAATCCTACCTATCACTGATACTGCTGCTGCTGTCTGGTGCAGTCTGGTGAGGGGGGCATAATCCTACCTATCACTGATACTGCTGCTGCTCCGGAGGGGTGCAGTCTGGTGAGGGGGGCATAATCCTACCTATCACTGATACTGCTGCTGCTCCGGAGGGGTGCAGTTTGATGAGGGGGGCATTATCCCACTTGTGTCTGTGTCTGCTGCTTATATCTTTATTCTTGAGTCGGTACAATAGTTGAGAAGAAGTTCGCACTCTGGAGGTCCCAGTTGTGCAGGAGATCCGTGACGCTTGGGCGCTGATCGGCTGAGTCAGGATTCTCAC